>NW_026646032.1:0-77984 GCF_949987535.1 Balaenoptera acutorostrata | reverse complement strand
GCTTAGGGTTAGGGTTAGGGTTAGGGTACGGCTTAGGGTACGGGTTCGGGGAGGGGTTCGGGTACGGCGTAGGGTATGGGCTAGGGTTAGGGTTAGGGTTAGTGTTAGGGTTAGGCCTTGGTTTAGGGTACGGGTTAGGATTAGGGTACGCGTTAGGGTTAGGGTAGGGGTTAGGGTTAGGGTACGCGTTAGGGTTAGGGTAGTTATTAAACCTATCCCATTCTCTAGATACCCCTTAGCACGTAAAGGAATATTATTTGGGGGTCCAGCCATGGAGAAGAGTTTAGACACTAGGATAAGATAAGGAACACACCCATTCTCAAGAAATCACATTAGGATTCTCTTTTTAACCTGTTCCTTAAAACACTAGTGCTTAGGAAATCTATTGGAGGCAGAAGCAGTCAAGGGTAGCTTAGGGTTAGGGTTAGGGTTAGGGTACGGCTTAGGGTACGGGTTCGGGGAGGGGTTCGGGTACGGCGTAGGGTATGGGCTAGGGTTAGTGTTAGGGTTAGTGTTAGGGTTAGGGCTCGGTTTAGGGTACGGGTTAGGATTAGGGTACGCGTTAGGGTTAGGGTAGGGGTTAGGGTTAGGGTACGCGTTAGGGTTAGGGTAGTTATTAAACCTATCCCACTCTCTAGATACCCCTTAGCACGTAAAGGAATATTATTTGGGGGTCCAGCCATGGAGAAGAGTTTAGACACTAGGATAAGATAAGGAACACACCCATTCTCAAGAAATCACATTAGGATTCTCTTTTTAACCTGTTCCTTAAAAGACTGGTGCTTAGGAAATCTATTTGAGGCAGAAGCAGTCAAGGGTAGCTTAGGGTTAGGGTTAGGGTTAGGGTTAGGATTAGGGTACGGCTTAGGTTATGGGTTCGGGGATGGGTTCGGGTACGGCATACGGTATGGGCTAAGGTTAGGGTTAAGGTTAGTGTTAGGGTTAGGGCTCGGTTTAGGGTACGGGTTAGGATTAGGGTACGCGTTAGGGTTAGGGTAGGGGTTAGGGTTAGGGTACGCGTTAGGGTGAGGGTAGTTATTAAACCTATCCCACTCTCTAGATACCCCTTAGCACGTAAAGGAATATTATTTGGGGGTCCAGCCATGGAGAAGAGTTTAGACACTAGGATAAGATAAGGAACACACCCATTCTCAAGAAATCACATTAGGATTCTCTTTTTAACCTGTTCCTTAAAACACTAGTGCTTAGGAAATCTATTGGAGGCAGAAGCAGTCAAGGGTAGCTTAGGGTTAGGGTTAGGGTTAGGGTTAGGGTTAGGGTATGGCTTAGGGTACGGGTTCGGGGAGGGGTTCGGGTACGGCGTAGGGTATGGGCTAGGGTTAGTGTTAGGGTTAGTGTTAGGGTTAGGGCTCGGTTTAGGGTACGGGTTAGGATTAGGGTACGCGTTAGGGTTAGGGTAGGGGTTAGGGTTAGGGTACGCGTTAGGGTTAGGGTAGTTATTAAACCTATCCCACTCTCTAGATACCCCTTAGCACGTAAAGGAATATTATTTGGGGGTCCAGCCATGGAGAAGAGTTTAGACACTAGGATAAGATAAGGAACACACCCATTCTCAAGAAATCACATTAGGATTCTCTTTTTAACCTGTTCCTTAAAACACTAGTGCTTAGGAAATCTATTGGAGGCAGAAGCAGTCAAGGTTAGCTTAGGGTTAGGGTTAGAGTTAGGGTACGGCTTAGGGTACGGGTTCGGGGAGGGGTTCGGGTACGGCGTAGGGTATGGGCTAGGGTTAGGGTTAGGGTTAGTGTTAGGGTTAGGGCTCGGTTTAGGGTACGGGTTAGGATTAGGGTACGCGTTAGGGTTAGGGTAGGGGTTAGGGTTAGGGTACGCCTTAGGGTTAGGGTAGTTATTAAACCTATCCCACTCTCTAGATACCCCTTAGCACGTAAAGGAATATTATTTGGGGGTCCAGCCATGGAGAAGAGTTTAGACACTAGATTAAGATAAGGAACACACCCATTCTCAAGAAATCACATTAGGATTCTCTTTTTAACCTGTTCCTTAAAACACTAGTGCTTAGGAAATCTATTGGAGGCAGAAGCAGTCAAGGTTAGCTTAGGGTTAGGGTTAGGGTTAGGGTACGGCTTAGGGTACGGGTTCGGGGAGGTGTTCGGGTACGGCGTAGGGTATGGGCTAGGGTTAGGGTTAGTGTTAGGGTTAGGGCTCGGTTTAGGGTACGGGTTAGGATTAGGGTACGCGTTAGGGTTATGGTAGGGGTTAGGGTTAGGGTACGCGTTAGGGTTAGGGTAGTTATTAAACCTATCCCACTCTCTAGATACCCCTTAGCACGTAAAGGAATATTATTTGGGGGTCCAGCCATGGAGAAGAGTTTAGACACTAGGATAAGATAAGGAACACACCCATTCTCAAGAAATCACATTAGGATTCTCTTTTTAACCTGTTCCTTAAAAGACTGGTGCTTAGGAAATGTATTTGAGGCAGAAGCAGTCAAGGGTAGCTTAGGGTTAGGGTTAGGGTTAGGGTTAGGATTAGGGTACGGCTTAGGTTATGGGTTCGGGATGGGTTCGGGTACGGCGTACGGTATGGGCTAGGGTTAGGGTTAGGGTTAGTGTTAGGGTTAGGGCTCGGTTTAGGGTACGGGTTAGGATTAGGGTACGCGTTAGGGTTAGGGTAGGGGTTAGGGTTAGGGTACGCGTTAGGGTGAGGGTAGTTATTAAACCTATCCACTCTCTAGATACCCCTTAGCACGTAAAGGAATATTATTTGGGGGTCCAGCCATGGAGAAGAGTTTAGACACTAGGATAAGATAAGGAACACACCCATTCTCAAGAAATCACATTAGGATTCTCTTTTTAACCTGTTCCTTAAAACACTAGTGCTTAGGAAATCTATTGGAGGCAGAAGCAGTCAAGGTTACTTAGGGTTAGGGTTAGGGTTAGGGTTAGGGTTAGGGTACGGCTTAGGGTACGGGTTCGGGGAGGGGTTCGGGTACGGCGTAGGGTATGGGGTAGGGTTACGGTTAGGGTTATTGTTAGGGTTAGGGCTCGGTTTAGGGTACGGGTTAGGATTAGGGTACGCGTTAGGGTTAGGGTAGGGGTTAGGGTTAGGGTACGCGTTAGGGTTAGGGTAGTTATTAAACCTATCCCACTCTCTAGATACACCTTAGCACGTAAAGGAATATTATTTGGGGGTCCAGCCATGGAGAAGAGTTTAGACACTAGGATAAGATAAGGAACACACCCATTCTCAAGAAATCACATTAGGATTCTCTTTTTAACCTGTTCCTTAAAACACTAGTTCTTAGGAAATCTATTGGAGGCAGAAGCAGTCAAGGGTACCTTAGGGTTAGGGTTAGGGTTAGGGTACGGCTTAGGGTACGGGTTCGGGGAGGGGTTCGGGTACGGCGTAGGCTATGGGCTAGGGTTAGGGTTAGGGTTAGTGTTAGGGTTAGGGCTCGGTTTAGGGTACGGGTTAGGATTAGGGTACGCGTTAGGGTTAGGGTAGGGGTTAGGGTTAGGGTACGCATTAGGGTTAGGGTAGTTATTAAACCTATCCCACTCTCTAGATACCCCTTAGCACGTAAAGGAATATTATTTGGGGGTCCAGCCATGGAGAAGAGTTTAGACACTAGGATAAGATAAGGAACACACCCATTCTCAAGAAATCACATTAGGATTCTCTTTTTAACCTGTTCCTTAAAACACTGGTGCTTAGGAAATCTATTGGAGGAAGAAGCAGTCAAGGGTAGCTTAGGGTTAGGGTTAGGGTTAGGGTTAGGATTAGGGTACGGCTTAGGTTATGGGTTCGGGGATGGGTTCGGGTACGGCGTACGGTATGGGCTAGGGTTAGGGTTAGGGTTAGTGTTAGGGTTAGGGCTCGGTTTAGGGTACGGGTTAGGATTAGGGTACGCGTTAGGGTTAGGGTAGGGATTAGGGTTAGGGTACGCGTTAGGGTGAGGGTAGTTATTAAACCTATCCCACTCTCTAGATACACCTTAGCACGTAAAGGAATATTATTTGGGGGTCCAGCCATGGAGAAGAGTTTAGACACTAGGATAAGATAAGGAACACACCCATTCTCAAGAAATCACATTAGGATTCTCTTTTTAACCTGTTCCTTAAAACACTAGTGCTTAGGAAATCTATTGGAGGCAGAAGCAGTCAAGGGTAGCTTAGGGTTAGGGTTAGGGTTAGGGTTAGGGTTAGGGTATGGCTTAGGGTAGGGGTTCGGGGAGGGGTTCGGGTACGGCGTAGGGTATGGGCTAGGGTTAGGGTTAGGGCTCGGTTTAGGGTACGGATTAGGATTAGGGTACGCGTTAGGGTTAGGGTAGGGGTTAGGGTTAGGGTACGCGTTAGGGTTAGGGTAGTTATTAAACCTATCCCACTCTCTAGATACCCCTTAGCACGTAAAGGAATATTATTTGGGGGTCCAGCCATGGAGAAGAGTTTAGACACTAGATTAAGATAAGGAACACACCCATTCTCAAGAAATCACATTAGGATTCTCTTTTTAACCTGTTCCTTAAAACACTAGTGCTTAGGAAATCTATTGGAGGCAGAAGCAGTCAAGGTTAGCTTAGGGTTAGGGTTAGGGTTAGGGTACGGCTTAGGGTACGGGTTCGGGGAGGGGTTCGGGTACGGCGTAGGGTATGGGCTAGGGTTAGGGTTAGGGTTAGTGTTAGGGTTAGGGCTCGGTTTAGGGTACGGTTTAGGATTAGGGTACACGTTAGGGTTAGGGTAGGGGTTAGGGTTAGGGTACGCCTTAGGGTTAGGGTAGTTATTAAACCTATCCCACTCTCTAGATACCCCTTAGCACGTAAAGGAATATTATTTGGGGGTCCAGCCATGGAGAAGAGTTTAGACACTAGGATAAGATAAGGAACACACCCATTCTCAAGAAATCACATTAGGATTCTCTTTTTAACCTGTTACTTAAAACACTAGTGCTTAGGAAATCTATTGGAGGCAGAAGCAGTCAAGGGTAGCTTAGGGTTAGGGTTAGGGTTAGGGTTAGGGTTAGGGTACGGCTTAGGGTACGGGTTCGGGGAGGGGTTCGGGTACGGCGTAGGGTATGGGCTAGGGTTAGGGTTAGGGTTAGTGTTAGGGTTAGGCCTTGGTTTAGGGTACGGGTTAGGATTAGGGTACGCGTTAGGGTTAGGGTAGGGGTTAGGGTTAGGGTACGCGTTAGGGTTAGGGTAGTTATTAAACCTATCCCATTCTCTAGATACCCCTTAGCACGTAAAGGAATATTATTTGGGGGTCCAGCCATGGAGAAGAGTTTAGACACTAGGATAAGATAAGGAACACACCCATTCTCAAGAAATCACATTAGGATTCTCTTTTTAACCTGTTCCTTAAAACACTAGTGCTTAGGAAATCTATTGGAGGCAGAAGCAGTCAAGGGTAGCTTAGGGTTAGGGTTAGGGTTAGGGTACGGCTTAGGGTACGGGTTCGGGGAGGGGTTCGGGTACGGCGTAGGGTATGGGCTAGGGTTAGTGTTAGGGTTAGTGTTAGGGTTAGGGCTCGGTTTAGGGTACGGGTTAGGATTAGGGTACGCGTTAGGGTTAGGGTAGGGGTTAGGGTTAGGGTACGCGTTAGGGTTAGGGTAGTTATTAAACCTATCCCACTCTCTAGATACCCCTTAGCACGTAAAGGAATATTATTTGGGGGTCCAGCCATGGAGAAGAGTTTAGACACTAGGATAAGATAAGGAACACACCCATTCTCAAGAAATCACATTAGGATTCTCTTTTTAACCTGTTCCTTAAAAGACTGGTGCTTAGGAAATCTATTTGAGGCAGAAGCAGTCAAGGGTAGCTTAGGGTTAGGGTTAGGGTTAGGGTTAGGATTAGGGTACGGCTTAGGTTATGGGTTCGGGGATGGGTTCGGGTACGGCATACGGTATGGGCTAAGGTTAGGGTTAAGGTTAGTGTTAGGGTTAGGGCTCGGTTTAGGGTACGGGTTAGGATTAGGGTACGCGTTAGGGTTAGGGTAGGGGTTAGGGTTAGGGTACGCGTTAGGGTGAGGGTAGTTATTAAACCTATCCCACTCTCTAGATACCCCTTAGCACGTAAAGGAATATTATTTGGGGGTCCAGCCATGGAGAAGAGTTTAGACACTAGGATAAGATAAGGAACACACCCATTCTCAAGAAATCACATTAGGATTCTCTTTTTAACCTGTTCCTTAAAACACTAGTGCTTAGGAAATCTATTGGAGGCAGAAGCAGTCAAGGGTAGCTTAGGGTTAGGGTTAGGGTTAGGGTTAGGGTTAGGGTATGGCTTAGGGTACGGGTTCGGGGAGGGGTTCGGGTACGGCGTAGGGTATGGGCTAGGGTTAGTGTTAGGGTTAGTGTTAGGGTTAGGGCTCGGTTTAGGGTACGGGTTAGGATTAGGGTACGCGTTAGGGTTAGGGTAGGGGTTAGGGTTAGGGTACGCGTTAGGGTTAGGGTAGTTATTAAACCTATCCCACTCTCTAGATACCCCTTAGCACGTAAAGGAATATTATTTGGGGGTCCAGCCATGGAGAAGAGTTTAGACACTAGGATAAGATAAGGAACACACCCATTCTCAAGAAATCACATTAGGATTCTCTTTTTAACCTGTTCCTTAAAACACTAGTGCTTAGGAAATCTATTGGAGGCAGAAGCAGTCAAGGTTAGCTTAGGGTTAGGGTTAGAGTTAGGGTACGGCTTAGGGTACGGGTTCGGGGAGGGGTTCGGGTACGGCGTAGGGTATGGGCTAGGGTTAGGGTTAGGGTTAGTGTTAGGGTTAGGGCTCGGTTTAGGGTACGGGTTAGGATTAGGGTACGCGTTAGGGTTAGGGTAGGGGTTAGGGTTAGGGTACGCCTTAGGGTTAGGGTAGTTATTAAACCTATCCCACTCTCTAGATACCCCTTAGCACGTAAAGGAATATTATTTGGGGGTCCAGCCATGGAGAAGAGTTTAGACACTAGATTAAGATAAGGAACACACCCATTCTCAAGAAATCACATTAGGATTCTCTTTTTAACCTGTTCCTTAAAACACTAGTGCTTAGGAAATCTATTGGAGGCAGAAGCAGTCAAGGTTAGCTTAGGGTTAGGGTTAGGGTTAGGGTACGGCTTAGGGTACGGGTTCGGGGAGGTGTTCGGGTACGGCGTAGGGTATGGGCTAGGGTTAGGGTTAGTGTTAGGGTTAGGGCTCGGTTTAGGGTACGGGTTAGGATTAGGGTACGCGTTAGGGTTATGGTAGGGGTTAGGGTTAGGGTACGCGTTAGGGTTAGGGTAGTTATTAAACCTATCCCACTCTCTAGATACCCCTTAGCACGTAAAGGAATATTATTTGGGGGTCCAGCCATGGAGAAGAGTTTAGACACTAGGATAAGATAAGGAACACACCCATTCTCAAGAAATCACATTAGGATTCTCTTTTTAACCTGTTCCTTAAAAGACTGGTGCTTAGGAAATGTATTTGAGGCAGAAGCAGTCAAGGGTAGCTTAGGGTTAGGGTTAGGGTTAGGGTTAGGATTAGGGTACGGCTTAGGTTATGGGTTCGGGGATGGGTTCGGGTACGGCGTACGGTATGGGCTAGGGTTAGGGTTAGGGTTAGTGTTAGGGTTAGGGCTCGGTTTAGGGTACGGGTTAGGATTAGGGTACGCGTTAGGGTTAGGGTAGGGGTTAGGGTTAGGGTACGCGTTAGGGTGAGGGTAGTTATTAAACCTATCCCACTCTCTAGATACCCCTTAGCACGTAAAGGAATATTATTTGGGGGTCCAGCCATGGAGAAGAGTTTAGACACTAGGATAAGATAAGGAACACACCCATTCTCAAGAAATCACATTAGGATTCTCTTTTTAACCTGTTCCTTAAAACACTAGTGCTTAGGAAATCTATTGGAGGCAGAAGCAGTCAAGGGTTACTTAGGGTTAGGGTTAGGGTTAGGGTTAGGGTTAGGGTACGGCTTAGGGTACGGGTTCGGGGAGGGGTTCGGGTACGGCGTAGGGTATGGGCTAGGGTTAGGGTTAGGGTTAGTGTTAGGGTTAGGGCTCGGTTTAGGGTACGGATTAGGATTAGGGTACGCGTTAGGGTTAGGTTGGGGTTAGGGTTAGGGTACGCGTTAGGGTTAGGGTAGTTATTAAACCTATCCCACTCTCTAGATACCCCTTAGCACGTAAAGGAATATTATTTGGGGGTCCAGCCATGGAGAAGAGTTTAGACACTAGATTAAGATAAGGAACACACCCATTCTCAAGAAATCACATTAGGATTCTCTTTTTAACCTGTTCCTTAAAACACTAATGCTTAGGAAATCTATTGGAGGCAGAAGCAGTCAAGGTTAGCTTAGGGTTAGGGTTAGGGTTAGGGTACGGCTTAGGGTACGCGTTCGGGGAGGGGTTCGGGTACGGCGTAGGGTATGGGCTAGGGTTAGGGTTAGGGTTAGTGTTAGGGTTAGGGCTCGGTTTAGGGTACGGGTTAGGATTAGGGTACGCGTTAGGGTTATGGTAGGGGTTAGGGTTAGGGTACGCGTTAGGGTTAGGGTAGTTATTAAACCTATCCCACTCTCTAGATACCCCTTAGCACGTAAAGGAATATTATTTGGGGGTCCAGCCATGGAGAAGAGTTTAGACACTAGGATAAGATAAGGAACACACCCATTCTCAAGAAATCACATTAGGATTCTCTTTTTAACCTGTTCCTCAAAAGACTGGTGCTTAGGAAATGTATTTGAGGCAGAAGCAGTCAAGGGTAGCTTAGGGGTAGTGTTAGGGTTAGGGTTAGGGTTAGGGTACGGCTTAGGGTACGGGTTCGGGGAGGGGTTCGGGTACGGCGTAGGGTATGGGCTAGGGTTACGGTTAGGGTTAGTGTTAGGGTTAGGGCTCGGTTTAGGGTACGGGTTCGGATTAGGGTACGCGTTAGGGTTAGGGTAGGGGTTAGGGTTAGGGTACGCGTTAGGGTTAGGGTAGTTATTAAACCTATCCCACTCTCTAGATACACCTTAGCACGTAAAGGAATATTATTTGGGGGTCCAGCCATGGAGAAGAGTTTAGACACTAGGATAAGATAAGGAACACACCCATTATCAAGAAATCACATTAGGATTCTCTTTTTAACCTGTTCCTTAAAACACTAGTGCTTAGGAAATCTATTGGAGGCAGAAGCAGTCAAGGGTACCTTAGGGTTAGGGTTAGGGTTAGGGTACGGCTTAGGGTACGGGTTCGGGGAGGGGTTCGGGTACGGCGTAGGCTATGGGCTAGGGTTAGGGTTAGGGTTAGTGTTAGGGTTAGGGCTCGGTTTAGGGTACGGGTTAGGATTAGGGTACGCGTTAGGGTTAGGGTAGGGGTTAGGGTTAGGGTACGCGTTAGGGTTAGGGTAGTTATTAAACCTATCCCACTCTCTAGATACCCCTTAGCACGTAAAGGAATATTATTTGGGGGTCCAGCCATGGAGAAGAGTTTAGACACTAGGATAAGATAAGGAACACACCCATTCTCAAGAAATCACATTAGGATTCTCTTTTTAACCTGTTCCTTAAAACACTGGTGCTTAGGAAATCTATTGGAGGAAGAAGCAGTCAAGGGTAGCTTAGGGTTAGGGTTAGGGTTAGGGTTAGGATTAGGGTACGGCTTAGGTTATGGGTTCGGGGATGGGTTCGGGTACGGCGTACGGTATGGGCTAGGGTTAGGGTTAGGGTTAGTGTTAGGGTTAGGGCTCGGTTTAGGGTACGGTTTAGGATTAGGGTACACGTTAGGGTTAGGGTAGGGGTTAGGGTTAGGGTACGCCTTAGGGTTAGGGTAGTTATTAAACCTATCCCACTCTCTAGATACCCCTTAGCACGTAAAGGAATATTATTTGGGGGTCCAGCCATGGAGAAGAGTTTAGACACTAGGATAAGATAAGGAACACACCCATTCTCAAGAAATCACATTAGGATTCTCTTTTTAACCTGTTCCTTAAAACACTAGTGCTTAGGAAATCTATTGGAGGCAGAAGCAGTCAAGGGTAGCTTAGGGTTAGGGTTAGGGTTAGGGTTAGGGTTAGGGTACGGCTTAGGGTACGGGTTCGGGGAGGGGTTCGGGTACGGCGTAGGGTATGGGCTAGGGTTAGGGTTAGGGTTAGTGTTAGGGTTAGGCCTTGGTTTAGGGTACGGGTTAGGATTAGGGTACGCGTTAGGGTTAGGGTAGGGGTTAGGGTTAGGATACGCGTTAGGGTTAGGGTAGTTATTAAACCTATCCCATTCTCTAGATACCCCTTAGCACGTAAAGGAATATTATTTGGGGGTCCAGCCATGGAGAAGAGTTTAGACACTAGGATAAGATAAGGAACACACCCATTCTCAAGAAATCACATTAGGATTCTCTTTTTAACCTGTTCCTTAAAACACTAGTGCTTAGGAAATCTATTGGAGGCAGAAGCAGTCAAGGGTAGCTTAGGGTTAGGATTAGGGTTAGGGTACGGCTTAGGGTACGGGTTCGGGGAGGGGTTCGGGTACGGCGTAGGGTATGGGCTAGGGTTAGGGTTAGGGTTAGTGTTAGGGTTAGGGCTCGGTTTAGGGTACGGGTTAGGATTAGGGTACGCGTTAGGGTTATGGTAGGGGTTAGGGTTAGGGTACGCGTTAGGGTTAGGGTAGTTATTAAACCTATCCCACTCTCTAGATACCCCTTAGCACGTAAAGGAATATTATTTGGGGGTCCAGCCATGGAGAAGAGTTTAGACACTAGGATAAGATAAGGAACACACCCATTCTCAAGAAATCACATTAGGATTCTCTTTTTAACCTGTTCCTTAAAAGACTGGTGCTTAGGAAATGTATTTGAGGCAGAAGCAGTCAAGGGTAGCTTAGGGTTAGGGTTAGGGTTAGGGTTAGGATTAGGGTACGGCTTAGGTTATGGTTTCGGGGATGGGTTCGGGTACGGCGTACGGTATGGGCTAGGGTTAGGGTTAGGGTTAGTGTTAGGGTTAGGGCTCGGTTTAGGGTACGGGTTAGGATTAGGGTACGCGTTAGGGTTAGGGTAGGGGTTAGGGTTAGGGTACGCGTTAGGGTGAGGGTAGTTATTAAACCTATCCCACTCTCTAGATACCCCTTAGCACGTAAAGGAATATTATTTGGGGGTCCAGCCATGGAGAAGAGTTTAGACACTAGGATAAGATAAGGAACACACCCATTCTCAAGAAATCACATTAGGATTCTCTTTTTAACCTGTTCCTTAAAACACTAGTGCTTAGGAAATCTATTGGAGGCAGAAGCAGTCAAGGGTTACTTAGGGTTAGGGTTAGGGTTAGGGTTAGGGTTAGGGTATGGCTTAGGGTACGGGTTCGGGGAGGGGTTCGGGTACGGCGTAGGGTATGGGCTAGGGTTAGTGTTAGGGTTAGTGTTAGGGTTAGGGCTCGGTTTAGGGTACGGGTTAGGATTAGGGTACGCGTTAGGGTTTGAGTAGGGGTTAGGGTTAGGGTACGCGTTAGGGTTAGGTTAGTTATTAAACCTATCCCACTCTCTAGATACCCCTTAGCACGTAAAGGAATATTATTTGGGGGTCCAGCCATGGAGAAGAGTTTAGACACTAGGATAAGATAAGGAACACACCCATTCTCAAGAAATCACATTAGGATTCTCTTTTTAACCTGTTCCTTAAAAGACTGGTGCTTAGGAAATCTATTTGAGGCAGAAGCAGTCAAGGGTAGCTTAGGGTTAGGGTTAGGGTTAGGGTTAGGATTAGGGTACGGCTTAGGTTATGGGTTCGGGGATGGGTTCGGGTACGGCATACGGTATGGGCTAGGGTTAGGGTTAGGGTTAGTGTTAGGGTTAGGGCTCGGTTTAGGGTACGGGTTAGGATTAGGGTACGCGTTAGGGTTAGGGTAGGGGTTAGGGTTAGGGTACGCGTTAGGGTTAGGGTAGTTATTAAACCTATCCCACTCTCTAGATACCACTTAGCACGTAAAGGAATATTATTTGGGGGTCCAGCCATGGAGAAGAGTTTAGACACTAGGATAAGATAAGGAACACACCCATTCTCAAGAAATCACATTAGGATTCTCTTTTTAACCTGTTCCTTAAAACACTAGTGCTTAGGAAATCTATTGGAGGCAGAAGCAGTCAAGGGTAGCTTAGGGTTAGGGTTAGGGTTAGGGTTAGGGTTAGGGTACGGCTTAGGGTACGGGTTCGGGGAGGGGTTCGGGTACGGCGTAGGGTATGGGGTAGGGTTACGGTTAGGGTTATTGTTAGGGTTAGGGCTCGGTTTAGGGTACGGGTTAGGATTAGGGTACGCGTTAGGGTTAGGGTAGGGGTTAGGGTTAGGGTACGCGTTAGGGTTAGGGTAGTTATTAAACCTATCCCACTCTCTAGATACACCTTAGCACGTAAAGGAATATTATTTGGGGGTCCAGCCATGGAGAAGAGTTTAGACACTAGGATAAGATAAGGAACACACCCATTCTCAAGAAATCACATTAGGATTCTCTTTTTAACCTGTTCCTTAAAACACTAGTTCTTAGGAAATCTATTGGAGGCAGAAGCAGTCAAGGGTACCTTAGGGTTAGGGTTAGGGTTAGGGTACGGCTTAGGGTACGGGTTCGGGGAGGGTTTCGGGTACGGCGTAGGCTATGGGCTAGGGTTAGGGTTAGGGTTAGTGTTAGGGTTAGGGCTCGGTTTAGGGTACGGGTTAGGATTAGGGTACGCGTTAGGGTTAGGGTAGGGGTTAGGGTTAGGGTACGCATTAGGGTTAGGGTAGTTATTAAACCTATCCCACTCTCTAGATACCCCTTAGCACGTAAAGGAATATTATTTGGGGGTCCAGCCATGGAGAAGAGTTTAGACACTAGGATAAGATAAGGAACACACCCATTCTCAAGAAATCACATTAGGATTCTCTTTTTAACCTGTTCCTTAAAACACTGGTGCTTAGGAAATCTATTGGAGGAAGAAGCAGTCAAGGGTAGCTTAGGGTTAGGGTTAGGGTTAGGGTTAGGATTAGGGTACGGCTTAGGTTATGGGTTCGGGGATGGGTTCGGGTACGGCGTACGGTATGGGCTAGGGTTAGGGTTAGGGTTAGTGTTAGGGTTAGGGCTCGGTTTAGGGTACGGGTTAGGATTAGGGTACGCGTTAGGGTTAGGGTAGGGATTAGGGTTAGGGTACGCGTTAGGGTGAGGGTAGTTATTAAACCTATCCCACTCTCTAGATACACCTTAGCACGTAAAGGAATATTATTTGGGGGTCCAGCCATGGAGAAGAGTTTAGACACTAGGATAAGATAAGGAACACACCCATTCTCAAGAAATCACATTAGGATTCTCTTTTTAACCTGTTCCTTAAAACACTAGTGCTTAGGAAATCTATTGGAGGCAGAAGCAGTCAAGGGTAGCTTAGGGTTAGGGTTAGGGTTAGGGTTAGGGTTAGGGTATGGCTTAGGGTAGGGGTTCGGGGAGGGGTTCGGGTACGGCGTAGGGTATGGGCTAGGGTTAGGGTTAGGGCTCGGTTTAGGGTACGGATTAGGATTAGGGTACGCGTTAGGGTTAGGGTAGGGGTTAGGGTTAGGGTACGCGTTAGGGTTAGGGTAGTTATTAAACCTATCCCACTCTCTAGATACCCCTTAGCACGTAAAGGAATATTATTTGGGGGTCCAGCCATGGAGAAGAGTTTAGACACTAGATTAAGATAAGGAACACACCCATTCTCAAGAAATCACATTAGGATTCTCTTTTTAACCTGTTCCTTAAAACACTAGTGCTTAGGAAATCTATTGGAGGCAGAAGCAGTCAAGGTTAGCTTAGGGTTAGGGTTAGGGTTAGGGTACGGCTTAGGGTACGGGTTCGGGGAGGGGTTCGGGTACGGCGTAGGGTATGGGCTAGGGTTAGGGTTAGGGTTAGTGTTAGGGTTAGGGCTCGGTTTAGGGTACGGTTTAGGATTAGGGTACACGTTAGGGTTAGGGTAGGGGTTAGGGTTAGGGTACGCCTTAGGGTTAGGGTAGTTATTAAACCTATCCCACTCTCTAGATACCCCTTAGCACGTAAAGGAATATTATTTGGGGGTCCAGCCATGGAGAAGAGTTTAGACACTAGGATAAGATAAGGAACACACCCATTCTCAAGAAATCACATTAGGATTCTCTTTTTAACCTGTTACTTAAAACACTAGTGCTTAGGAAATCTATTGGAGGCAGAAGCAGTCAAGGGTAGCTTAGGGTTAGGGTTAGGGTTAGGGTTAGGGTTAGGGTACGGCTTAGGGTACGGGTTCGGGGAGGGGTTCGGGTACGGCGTAGGGTATGGGCTAGGGTTAGGGTTAGGGTTAGTGTTAGGGTTAGGCCTTGGTTTAGGGTACGGGTTAGGATTAGGGTACGCGTTAGGGTTAGGGTAGGGGTTAGGGTTAGGGTACGCGTTAGGGTTAGGGTAGTTATTAAACCTATCCCATTCTCTAGATACCCCTTAGCACGTAAAGGAATATTATTTGGGGGTCCAGCCATGGAGAAGAGTTTAGACACTAGGATAAGATAAGGAACACACCCATTCTCAAGAAATCACATTAGGATTCTCTTTTTAACCTGTTCCTTAAAACACTAGTGCTTAGGAAATCTATTGGAGGCAGAAGCAGTCAAGGGTAGCTTAGGGTTAGGGTTAGGGTTAGGGTACGGCTTAGGGTACGGGTTCGGGGAGGGGTTCGGGTACGGCGTAGGGTATGGGCTAGGGTTAGTGTTAGGGTTAGTGTTAGGGTTAGGGCTCGGTTTAGGGTACGGGTTAGGATTAGGGTACGCGTTAGGGTTAGGGTAGGGGTTAGGGTTAGGGTACGCGTTAGGGTTAGGGTAGTTATTAAACCTATCCCACTCTCTAGATACCCCTTAGCACGTAAAGGAATATTATTTGGGGGTCCAGCCATGGAGAAGAGTTTAGACACTAGGATAAGATAAGGAACACACCCATTCTCAAGAAATCACATTAGGATTCTCTTTTTAACCTGTTCCTTAAAAGACTGGTGCTTAGGAAATCTATTTGAGGCAGAAGCAGTCAAGGGTAGCTTAGGGTTAGGGTTAGGGTTAGGGTTAGGATTAGGGTACGGCTTAGGTTATGGGTTCGGGGATGGGTTCGGGTACGGCATACGGTATGGGCTAAGGTTAGGGTTAAGGTTAGTGTTAGGGTTAGGGCTCGGTTTAGGGTACGGGTTAGGATTAGGGTACGCGTTAGGGTTAGGGTAGGGGTTAGGGTTAGGGTACGCGTTAGGGTGAGGGTAGTTATTAAACCTATCCCACTCTCTAGATACCCCTTAGCACGTAAAGAATATTATTTGGGGGTCCAGCCATGGAGAAGAGTTTAGACACTAGGATAAGATAAGGAACACACCCATTCTCAAGAAATCACATTAGGATTCTCTTTTTAACCTGTTCCTTAAAACACTAGTGCTTAGGAAATCTATTGGAGGCAGAAGCAGTCAAGGGTAGCTTAGGGTTAGGGTTAGGGTTAGGGTTAGGGTTAGGGTATGGCTTAGGGTACGGGTTCGGGGAGGGGTTCGGGTACGGCGTAGGGTATGGGCTAGGGTTAGTGTTAGGGTTAGTGTTAGGGTTAGGGCTCGGTTTAGGGTACGGGTTAGGATTAGGGTACGCGTTAGGGTTAGGGTAGGGGTTAGGGTTAGGGTACGCGTTAGGGTTAGGGTAGTTATTAAACCTATCCCACTCTCTAGATACCCCTTAGCACGTAAAGGAATATTATTTGGGGGTCCAGCCATGGAGAAGAGTTTAGACACTAGGATAAGATAAGGAACACACCCATTCTCAAGAAATCACATTAGGATTCTCTTTTTAACCTGTTCCTTAAAACACTAGTGCTTAGGAAATCTATTGGAGGCAGAAGCAGTCAAGGTTAGCTTAGGGTTAGGGTTAGAGTTAGGGTACGGGTTCGGGGAGGGGTTCGGGTACGGCGTAGGGTATGGGCTAGGGTTAGGGTTAGGGTTAGTGTTAGGGTTAGGGCTCGGTTTAGGGTACGGGTTAGGATTAGGGTACGCGTTAGGGTTAGGGTAGGGGTTAGGGTTAGGGTACGCCTTAGGGTTAGGGTAGTTATTAAACCTATCCCACTCTCTAGATACCCCTTAGCACGTAAAGGAATATTATTTGGGGGTCCAGCCATGGAGAAGAGTTTAGACACTAGATTAAGATAAGGAACACACCCATTCTCAAGAAATCACATTAGGATTCTCTTTTTAACCTGTTCCTTAAAACACTAGTGCTTAGGAAATCTATTGGAGGCAGAAGCAGTCAAGGTTAGCTTAGGGTTAGGGTTAGGGTTAGGGTACGGCTTAGGGTACGGGTTCGGGGAGGTGTTCGGGTACGGCGTAGGGTATGGGCTAGGGTTAGGGTTAGTGTTAGGGTTAGGGCTCGGTTTAGGGTACGGGTTAGGATTAGGGTACGCGTTAGGGTTATGGTAGGGGTTAGGGTTAGGGTACGCGTTAGGGTTAGGGTAGTTATTAAACCTATCCCACTCTCTAGATACCCCTTAGCACGTAAAGGAATATTATTTGGGGGTCCAGCCATGGAGAAGAGTTTAGACACTAGGATAAGATAAGGAACACACCCATTCTCAAGAAATCACATTAGGATTCTCTTTTTAACCTGTTCCTTAAAAGACTGGTGCTTAGGAAATGTATTTGAGGCAGAAGCAGTCAAGGGTAGCTTAGGGTTAGGGTTAGGGTTAGGGTTAGGATTAGGGTACGGCTTAGGTTATGGGTTCGGGGATGGGTTCGGGTACGGCGTACGGTATGGGCTAGGGTTAGGGTTAGGGTTAGTGTTAGGGTTAGGGCTCGGTTTAGGGTACGGGTTAGGATTAGGGTACGCGTTAGGGTTAGGGTAGGGGTTAGGGTTAGGGTACGCGTTAGGGTGAGGATAGTTATTAAACCTATCCCACTCTCTAGATACCCCTTAGCACGTAAAGGAATATTATTTGGGGGTCCAGCCATGGAGAAGAGTTTAGACACTAGGATAAGATAAGGAACACACCCATTCTCAAGAAATCACATTAGGATTCTCTTTTTAACCTGTTCCTTAAAACACTAGTGCTTAGGAAATCTATTGGAGGCAGAAGCAGTCAAGGGTTACTTAGGGTTAGGGTTAGGGTTAGGGTTAGGGTTAGGGTACGGCTTAGGGTACGGGTTCGGGGAGGGGTTCGGGTACGGCGTAGGGTATGGGCTAGGGTTAGGGTTAGGGTTAGTGTTAGGGTTAGGCCTTGGTTTAGGGTACGGGTTAGGATTAGGGTACGCGTTAGGGTTAGGGTAGGGGTTAGGGTTAGGGTACGCGTTAGGGTTAGGGTAGTTATTAAACCTATCCCATTCTCTAGATACCCCTTAGCACGTAAAGGAATATTATTTGGGGGTCCAGCCATGGAGAAGAGTTTAGACACTAGGATAAGATAAGGAACACACCCATTCTCAAGAAATCACATTAGGATTCTCTTTTTAACCTGTTCCTTAAAACACTAGTGCTTAGGAAATCTATTGGAGGCAGAAGCAGTCAAGGGTAGCTTAGGGTTAGGGTTAGGGTTAGGGTACGGCTTAGGGTACGGGTTCGGGGAGGGGTTCGGGTACGGCGTAGGGTATGGGCTAGGGTTAGTGTTAGGGTTAGTGTTAGGGTTAGGGCTCGGTTTAGGGTACGGGTTAGGATTAGGGTACGCGTTAGGGTTAGGGTAGGGGTTAGGGTTAGGGTACGCGTTAGGGTTAGGGTAGTTATTAAACCTACCCCACTCTCTAGATACCCCTTAGCACGTAAAGGAATATTATTTGGGGGTCCAGCCATGGAGAAGAGTTTAGACACTAGGATAAGATAAGGAACACACCCATTCTCAAGAAATCACATTAGGATTCTCTTTTTAACCTGTTCCTTAAAAGACTGGTGCTTAGGAAATCTATTGGAGGCAGAAGCAGTCAAGGTTAGCTTAGGGTTAGGGTTAGAGTTAGGGTACGGCTTAGGGTACGGTTTCGGGGAGGGGTTCGGGTACGGCGTAGGGTATGGGCTAGGGTTAGGGTTAGGGTTAGTGTTAGGGTTAGGGCTCGGTTTAGGGTACGGGTTAGGATTAGGGTACGCGTTAGGGTTAGGGTAGGGGTTAGGGTTAGGGTACGCCTTAGGGTTAGGGTAGTTATTAAACCTATCCCACTCTCTAGATACCCCTTAGCACGTAAAGGAATATTATTTGGGGGTCCAGCCATGGAGAAGAGTTTAGACACTAGATTAAGATAAGGAACACACCCATTCTCAAGAAATCACATTAGGATTCTCTTTTTAACCTGTTCCTTAAAACACTAGTGCTTAGGAAATCTATTGGAGGCAGAAGCAGTCAAGGTTAGCTTAGGGTTAGGGTTAGGGTTAGGGTACGGCTTAGGGTACGGGTTCGGGGAGGTGTTCGGGTACGGCGTAGGGTATGGGCTAGGGTTAGGGTTAGGGTTAGTGTTAGGGTTAGGGCTCGGTTTAGGGTACGGGTTAGGATTAGGGTACGCGTTAGGGTTATGGTAGGGGTTAGGGTTAGGGTACGCGTTAGGGTTAGGGTAGTTATTAAACCTATCCCACTCTCTACATACCCCTTAGCACGTAAAGGAATATTATTTGGGGGTCCAGCCATGGAGAAGAGTTTAGACACTAGGATAAGATAAGGAACACACCCATTCTCAAGAAATCACATTAGGATTCTCTTTTTAACCTGTTCCTTAAAAGACTGGTGCTTAGGAAATGTATTTGAGGCAGAAGCAGTCAAGGGTAGCTTAGGGTTAGGGTTAGGGTTAGGGTTAGGATTAGGGTACGGCTTAGGTTATGGGTTCGGGGATGGGTTCGGGTACGGCGTACGGTATGGGCTAGGGTTAGGGTTAGGGTTAGTGTTAGGGTTAGGGCTCGGTTTAGGGTACGGGTTAGGATTAGGGTACGCGTTAGGGTTAGGGTAGGGGTTAGGGTTAGGGTACGCGTTAGGGTGAGGGTAGTTATTAAACCTATCCCACTCTCTAGATACCCCTTAGCACGTAAAGGAATATTATTTGGGGGTCCAGCCATGGAGAAGAGTTTAGACACTAGGATAAGATAAGGAACACACCCATTCTCAAGAAATCACATTAGGATTCTCTTTTTAACCTGTTCCTTAAAACACTAGTGCTTAGGAAATCTATTGGAGGCAGAAGCAGTCAAGGGTTACTTAGGGTTAGGGTTAGGGTTAGGGTTAGGGTTAGGGTATGGCTTAGGGTACGGGTTCGGGGAGGGGTTCGGGTACGGCGTAGGGTATGGGCTAGGGTTAGTGTTAGGGTTAGTGTTAGGGTTAGGGCTCGGTTTAGGGTACGGGTTAGGATTAGGGTACGCGTTAGGGTTTGAGTAGGGGTTAGGGTTAGGGTACGCTTTAGGGTTAGGTTAGTTATTAAACCTATCCCACTCTCTAGATACCCCTTAGCACGTAAAGGAATATTATTTGGGGGTCCAGCCATGGAGAAGAGTTTAGACACTAGGATAAGATAAGGAACACACCCATTCTCAAGAAATCACATTAGGATTCTCTTTTTAACCTGTTCCTTAAAAGACTGGTGCTTAGGAAATCTATTTGAGGCAGAAGCAGTCAAGGGTAGCTTAGGGTTAGGGTTAGGGTTAGGGTTAGGATTAGGGTACGGCTTAGGTTATGGGTTCGGGGATGGGTTCGGGTACGGCATACGGTATGGGCTAGGGTTAGGGTTAGGGTTAGTGTTAGGGTTAGGGCTCGGTTTAGCGTACGGGTTAGGATTAGGGTACGCGTTAGGGTTAGGGTAGGGGTTAGGGTTAGGGTACGCGTTAGGGTTAGGGTAGTTATTAAACCTATCCCACTCTCTAGATACCACTTAGCACGTAAAGGAATATTATTTGGGGGTCCAGCCATGGAGAAGAGTTTAGACACTAGGATAAGATAAGGAACACACCCATTCTCAAGAAATCACATTAGGATTCTCTTTTTAACCTGTTCCTTAAAACACTAGTGCTTAGGAAATCTATTGGAGGCAGAAGCAGTCAAGGGTAGCTTAGGGTTAGGGTTAGGGTTAGGGTTAGGGTTAGGGTATGGCTTAGGGTAGGGGTTCGGGGAGGGGTTCGGGTACGGCGTAGGGTATGGGCTAGGGTTAGGGTTAGGGCTCGGTTTAGGGTACGGATTAGGATTAGGGTACGCGTTAGGGTTAGGGTAGGGGTTAGGGTTAGGGTACGCGTTAGGGTTAGGGTAGTTATTAAACCTATCCCACTCTCTAGATACCCCTTAGCACGTAAAGGAATATTATTTGGGGGTCCAGCCATGGAGAAGAGTTTAGACACTAGATTAAGATAAGGAACACACCCATTCTCAAGAAATCACATTAGGATTCTCTTTTTAACCTGTTCCTTAAAACACTAGTGCTTAGGAAATCTATTGGAGGCAGAAGCAGTCAAGGTTAGCTTAGGGTTAGGGTTAGGGTTAGGGTACGGCTTAGGGTACGGGTTCGGGGAGGGGTTCGGGTACGGCGTAGGGTATGGGCTAGGGTTAGGGTTAGGGTTAGTGTTAGGGTTAGGGCTCGGTTTAGGGTACGGTTTAGGATTAGGGTACACGTTAGGGTTAGGGTAGGGGTTAGGGTTAGGGTACGCCTTAGGGTTAGGGTAGTTATTAAACCTATCCCACTCTCTAGATACCCCTTAGCACGTAAAGGAATATTATTTGGGGGTCCAGCCATGGAGAAGAGTTTAGACACTAGGATAAGATAAGGAACACACCCATTCTCAAGAAATCACATTAGGATTCTCTTTTTAACCTGTTCCTTAAAACACTAGTGCTTAGGAAATCTATTGGAGGCAGAAGCAGTCAAGGGTAGCTTAGGGTTAGGGTTAGGGTTAGGGTTAGGGTTAGGGTACGGCTTAGGGTACGGGTTCGGGGAGGGGTTCGGGTACGGCGTAGGGTATGGGCTAGGTTTAGGGTTAGGGTTAGTGTTAGGGTTAGGCCTTGGTTTAGGGTACGGGTTAGGATTAGGGTACGCGTTAGGGTTAGGGTAGGGGTTAGGGTTAGGGTACGCGTTAGGGTTAGGGTAGTTATTAAACCTATCCCATTCTCTAGATACCCCTTAGCACGTAAAGGAATATTATTTGGGGGTCCAGCCATGGAGAAGAGTTTAGACACTAGGATAAGATAAGGAACACACCCATTCTCAAGAAATCACATTAGGATTCTCTTTTTAACCTGTTCCTTAAAACACTAGTGCTTAGGAAATCTATTGGAGGCAGAAGCAGTCAAGGGTAGCTTAGGGTTAGGGTTAGGGTTAGGGTACGGCTTAGGGTACGGGTTCGGGGAGGGGTTCGGGTACGGCGTAGGGTATGGGCTAGGGTTAGTGTTAGGGTTAGTGTTAGGGTTAGGGCTCGGTTTAGGGTACGGGTTAGGATTAGGGTACGCGTTAGGGTTAGGGTAGGGGTTAGGGTTAGGGTACGCGTTAGGGTTAGGGTAGTTATTAAACCTATCCCACTCTCTAGATACCCCTTAGCACGTAAAGGAATATTATTTGGGGGTCCAGCCATGGAGAAGAGTTTAGACACTAGGATAAGATAAGGAACACACCCATTCTCAAGAAATCACATTAGGATTCTCTTTTTAACCTGTTCCTTAAAAGACTGGTGCTTAGGAAATCTATTTGAGGCAGAAGCAGTCAAGGGTAGCTTAGGGTTAGGGTTAGGGTTAGGGTTAGGATTAGGGTACGGCTTAGGTTATGGGTTCGGGGATGGGTTCGGGTACGGCATACGGTATGGGCTAGGGTTAGGGTTAAGGTTAGTGTTAGGGTTAGGGCTCGGTTTAGGGTACGGGTTAGGATTAGGGTACGCGTTAGGGTTAGGGTAGGGGTTAGGGTTAGGGTACGCGTTAGGGTGAGGGTAGTTATTAAACCTATCCCACTCTCTAGATACCCCTTAGCACGTAAAGGAATATTATTTGGGGGTCCAGCCATGGAGAAGAGTTTAGACACTAGGATAAGATAAGGAACACACCCATTCTCAAGAAATCACATTAGGATTCTCTTTTTAACCTGTTCCTTAAAAGACTGGTGCTTAGGAAATGTATTTGAGGCAGAAGCAGTCAAGGGTAGCTTAGGGTTAGGGTTAGGGTTAGGGTTAGGATTAGGGTACGGCTTAGGTTATGGGTTCGGGGATGGGTTCGGGTACGGCGTACGGTATGGGCTAGGGTTAGGGTTAGGGTTAGTGTTAGGGTTAGGGCTCGGTTTAGGTTACGGGTTAGGATTAGGGTACGCGTTAGGGTTAGGGTAGGGGTTAGGGTTAGGGTACGCGTTAGGGTGAGGGTAGTTATTAAACCTATCCCACTCTCTAGATACCCCTTAGCACGTAAAGGAATATTATTTGGGGGTCCAGCCATGGAGAAGAGTTTAGACACTAGGATAAGATAAGGAACACACCCATTCTCAAGAAATCACATTAGGATTCTCTTTTTAACCTGTTCCTTAAAACACTAGTGCTTAGGAAATCTATTGGAGGCAGAAGCAGTCAAGGGTAGCTTAGGGTTAGGGTTAGGGTTAGGGTTAGGGTTAGGGTATGGCTTAGGGTACGGGTTCGGGGAGGGGTTCGGGTACGGCGTAGGGTATGGGCTAGGGTTAGTGTTAGGGTTAGTGTTAGGGTTAGGGCTCGGTTTAGGGTACGGGTTAGGATTAGGGTACGCGTTAGGGTTAGGGTAGGGGTTAGGGTTAGGGTACGCGTTAGGGTTAGGGTAGTTATTAAACCTATCCCACTCTCTAGATACCCCTTAGCACGTAAAGGAATATTATTTGGGGATCCAGCCATGGAGAAGAGTTTAGACACTAGGATAAGATAAGGAACACACCCATTCTCAAGAAATCACATTAGGATTCTCTTTTTAACCTGTTCCTTAAAACACTAGTGCTTAGGAAATCTATTGGAGGCAGAAGCAGTCAAGGGTAGCTTAGGGTTAGGGTTAGGGTTAGGGTACGGCTTAGGGTACGGGTTCGGGGAGGGGTTCGGGTACGGTGTAGGGTATGGGCTAGGGTTAGGGTTAGGGTTAGTGTTAGGGTTAGGGCTCGGTTTAGGGTACGGGTTAGGATTAGGGTACGCGTTAGTGTTAGGGTAGGGGTTAGGGTTAGGGTACACGTTAGGGTTAGGGTAGTTATTAAACCTATCCCACTCTCTAGATACCCCTTAGCACGTAAAGGAATATTATTTGGGGGTCCAGCCATGGAGAAGAGTTTAGACACTAGGATAAGATAAGGAACACACCCATTCTCAAGAAATCACATTAGGATTCTCTTTTTAACCTGTTCCTTAAAACACTAGTACTTAGGAAATCTATTGGAGGCAGAAGCAGTCAAGGGTAGCTTAGGGTTAGGGTTAGGGTTAGGGTTAGGGTTAGGGTTAGGGTTAGGGTACGGCTTAGGGTATGGGTTCGAGGAGCGGTTCGGGTACGGTGTAGGGTATGGGCTAGGGTTAGGGTTAGGGTTAGTGTTAGGGTTAGGGCTCGGTTTAGGGTACGGGTTAGGATTAGGGTACGCGTTAGGGTTAGGGTAGGGGTTAGGGGTTAGGGTACGCGTTAGGGATAGGGTAGTTATTAAACATATCACACTCTCTAGATACCCCTTAGCACGTAAAGGAATATTATTTGGGGGTCCAGCCATGGAGAAGAGTTTAGACACTAGGATAAGATAAGGAACACACCCATTCTCAAGAAATCACAATAGGATTCTCTTTTTAACCTGTTCCTTAAAACATTAGTGCTTAGGAAATCTATTGGAGGCAGAAGCAGTCAAGGGTAGCTTAGGGTTAGTGTTAGGGTTAGGGTTAGGGTACGGCTTAGGGTACGGGTTCGGGGAGGGGTTCGGGTACGGCGTAGGGTATGGGCTAGGGTTAGTGTTAGGGTTAGTGTTAGGGTTAGGGCTCCGTTTAGGGTACGGGTTAGGATTAGGGTACGCGTTAGGGTTAGGGTAGGGGTTAGGGTTATGGTACGCGTTAGGGTTAGGGTACTTATTAAATCTATCCCACTCTCTAGATACCCCTTAGCACGTAAAGGAATATTATTTGGGGTTCCAGCCATGGAGAAGAGTTTAGACACTAGGATAAGATAAAGAACACACCCATTCTCAAGAAATCACATTAGGATTCTCTTTTTAACCTGTTCCTTAAAACACTAGTGCTTAGGAAATCTATTGGAGGCAGAAGCAGTCAAGGTTAGCTTAGGGTTAGGGTTAGGGTTAGGGTACGGCTTAGGGTACGGGTTCGGGGAGGGGTTCGGGTACGGCGTAGGGTATGGGCTAGGGTTAGGGTTAGGGTTAGTGTTAGGGTTAGGGCTCGGTTTAGGGTACGGGTTAGGATTAGGGTACGCGTTAGGGTTAGGGTAGGGGTTAGGGTTAGGGTACGCCTTAGGGTTAGGGTAGTTATTAAACCTATCCCACTCTCTAGATACCCCTTAGCACGTAAAGGAATATTATTTGGGGGTCCAGCCATGGAGAAGAGTTTAGACACTAGGATAAGATAAGGAACACACCCATTCTCAAGAAATCACATTAGGATTCTCTTTTTAACCTGTTCCTTAAAACACTAGTGCTTAGGAAATCTATTGGAGGCAGAAGCAGTCAAGGGTAGCTTAGGGTTAGGGTTAGGGTTAGGGTTTGGGTTAGGGTACGGCTTAGGGTACGGGTTCGGGGAGGGGTTCGGGTACGGCGTAGGGTATGGGCTAGGGTTAGGGTGAGGGTTAGTGTTAGGGTTAGGGCTCGGTTTAGGGTACGGGTTAGGATTAGGGTACGCGTTAGGGTTAGGGTAGGGATTAGGGTTAGGGTACGCGTTAGGGTTAGGGTAGTTATTAAACCTATCCCACTCTCTAGATACCCCTTAGCACGTAAAGGAATATTATTTGTGGGTCCAGCCATGGAGAAGAGTTTAGACACTAGGATAAGATAAGGAACACACCCATTCTCAAGAAATCACATTAGGATTCTCTTTTTAACCTGTTCCTTAAAACACTAGTGCTTAGGAAATCTATTGGAGGCAGAAGCAGTCAAGGGTAGCTTAGGGTTAGGGTTAGGGTTAGGGTTAGGGTTAGGGTATGGCTTAGGGTAGGGGTTCGGGGAGGGGTTCGGGTACGGCGTAGGGTATGGGCTAGGGTTAGGGTTAGGGTTAGTGTTAGGGTTAGGGCTCGGTTTAGGGTACGGATTAGGATTAGGGTACGCGTTAGGGTTAGGGTAGGGGTTAGGGTTAGGGTACGAGTTAGGGTTAGGGTAGTTATTAAACCTATCCCACTCTCTAGATACCCCTTAGCACGTAAAGGAATATTATTTGGGGGTCCAGCCATGGAGAAGAGTTTAGACACTAGATTAAGATAAGGAACACACCCATTCTCAAGAAATCACATTAGGATTCTCTTTTTAACCTGTTCCTTAAAACACTAGTGCTTAGGAAATCTATTGGAGGCAGAAGCAGTCAAGGTTAGCTTAGGGTTAGGGTTAGGGTTAGGGTACGGCTTAGGGTACGGGTTCGGGGAGGGGTTCGGTTACGGCGTAGGGTATGGGCTAGGGTTAGGGTTAGGGTTAGTGTTAGGGTTAGGGCTCGGTTTTGGGTACGGTTTAGGATTAGGGTACACGTTAGGGTTAGGGTAGGGGTTAGGGTTAGGGTACGCCTTAGGGTTAGGGTAGTTATTAAACCTATCCCACTCTCTAGATACCCCTTAGCACGTAAAGGAATATTATTTGGGGGTCCAGCCATGGAGAAGAGTTTAGACACTAGGATAAGATAAGGAACACACCCATTCTCAAGAAATCACATTAGGATTCTCTTTTTAACCTGTTCCTTAAAACACTAGTGCTTAGGAAATCTATTGGAGGCAGAAGCAGTCAAGGGTAGCTTAGGGTTAGGGTTAGGGTTAGGGTTAGGGTTAGGGTACGGCTTAGGGTACGGGTTCGGGGAGGGGTTCGGGTACGGCGTAGGGTATGGGCTAGGGTTAGGGTTAGGGTTAGTGTTAGGGTTAGGCCTTGGTTTAGGGTACGGGTTAGGATTAGGGTACGCGTTAGGGTTAGGGTAGGGGTTAGGGTTAGGGTACGCGTTAGGGTTAGGGTAGTTATTAAACCTATCCCATTCTCTAGATACCCCTTAGCACGTAAAGGAATATTATTTGGGGGTCCAGCCATGGAGAAGAGTTTAGACACTAGGATAAGATAAGGAACACACCCATTCTCAAGAAATCACATTAGGATTCTCTTTTTAACCTGTTCCTTAAAACACTAGTGCTTAGGAAATCTATTGGAGGCAGAAGCAGTCAAGGGTAGCTTTGGGTTAGGGTTAGGGTTAGGGTACGGCTTAGGGTACGGGTTCGGGGAGGGGTTCGGGTACGGCGTAGGGTATGGGCTAGGGTTAGGGTTAGGGTTAGTGTTAGGGTTAGGGCTCCGTTTAGGGTACGGGTTAGGATTAGGGTACGCGTTAGGGTTAGGGTAGGGGTTAGGGTTAGGGTACGCGTTAGGGTGAGGGTAGTTATTAAACCTATCCCACTCTCTAGATACCCCTTAGCACGTAAAGGAATATTATTTGGGGGTCCAGCCATGGAGAAGAGTTTAGACACTAGGATAAGATAAGGAACACACCCATTCTCAAGAAATCACATTAGGATTCTCTTTTTAACCTGTTCCTTAAAACACTAGTGCTTAGGAAATCTATTGGAGGCAGAAGCAGTCAAGGGTAGCTTAGGGTTAGGGTTAGGGTTAGGGTTAGGATTAGGGTACGGCTTGGGTTATGGGTTCGGGGATGGGTTCGGGTACGGCGTACGGTATGGGCTAGGGTTAGGGTTAGGGTTAGTGTTAGGGTTAGGGCTCCGTTTAGGGTACGGGTTAGGATTAGGGTACGCGTTAGGGTTAGGGTAGGGGTTAGGGTTAGGGTACGCGTTAGGGTGAGGGTAGTTATTAAACCTATCCCACTCTCTAGATACCCCTTAGCACGTAAAGGAATATTATTTGGGGGTCCAGCCATGGAGAAGAGTTTAGACACTAGGATAAGATAAGGAACACACCCATTCTCAAGAAATCACATTAGGATTCTCTTTTTAACCTGTTCCTTAAAACACTAGTGCTTAGGAAATCTATTGGAGGCAGAAGCAGTCAAGGGTAGCTTAGGGTTAGGGTTAGGGTTAGGGTTAGGGTTAGGGTATGGCTTAGGTTATGGGTTCGGGGATGGGTTCGGTTACGGCGTAGGGTATGGGCTAGGGTTAGTGTTAGGGTTAGTGTTAGGGTTAGGGCTCGGTTTAGGGTACGGGTTAGGATTAGGGTACGCGTTAGGGTTAGGGTAGGGGTTAGGGTTAGGGTACGCGTTAGGGTTAGGGTAGTTATTAAACCTATCCCACTCTCTAGATACCCCTTAGCACGTAAAGGAATATTATTTGGGGGTCCAGCCATGGAGAAGAGTTTAGACACTAGGAGAAGATAAGGAACACACCCATTCTCAAGAAATCACATTAGGATTCTCTTTTTAACCTGTTCCTTAAAACACTAGTGCTTAGGAAATCTATTGGAGGCAGAAGCAGTCAAGGTTAGCTTAGGGTTAGGGTTAGGGTTAGGGTACGGGTTCGGGGAGGGGTTCGGGTACGGCGTAGGGTATGGGCCAGGGTTAGGGTTAGGGTTAGTGTTAGGGTTAGGGCTCGGTTTAGGGTACGGGTTAGGATTAGGGTACGCGTTAGGGTTAGGGTAGGGGTTAGGGTTAGGGTACGCGTTAGGGTTAGGGTAGTTATTAAACCTATCCCACTCTCTAGATACCCCTTAGCACGTAAAGGAATATTATTTGGGGGTCCAGCCATGGAGAAGAGTTTAGACACTAGGATAAGATAAGGAACACACCCATTCTCAAGAAATCACATTAGGATTCTCTTTTTAACCTGTTCCTTAAAACACTAGTGCTTAGGAAATCTATTGGAGGCAGAAGCAGTCAAGGGTAGCTTAGGGTTAGGGTTAGGGTTAGGGTACGGCTTAGGGTACGGGTTCGGGGAGGGGTTCGGGTACGGTGTAGGGTATGGGCTAGGGTTAGGGTTAGGGTTAGTGTTAGGGTTAGGGCTCGGTTTAGGGTACGGGTTAGGATTAGGGTACGCGTTAGTGTTAGGGTAGGGGTTAGGGTTAGGGTACGCGTTAGGGTTAGGGTAGTTATTAAACCTATCCCACTCTCTAGATACCCCTTAGCACGTAAAGGAATATTATTTGGGGGTCCAGCCATGGAGAAGAGTTTAGACACTAGGATAAGATAAGGAACACACCCATTCTCAAGAAATCACATTAGGATTCTCTTTTTAACCTGTTCCTTAAAAGACTGGTGCTTAGGAAATCTATTTGAGGCAGAAGCAGTCAAGGGTAGCTTAGGGTTAGGGTTAGGGTTAGGGTTAGGATTAGGGTATGGCTTAGGTTATGGGTTCGGGGATGGGTTCGGGTACGGCATAAGGTATGGGCTAGGGTTAGGGTTAGGTTTAGTGTTAGGGTTAGGGCTCGGTTTAGGGTACGGGTTAGGATTAGGGTACGCGTTAGGGTTAGGGTAGGGGTTAGGGTTAGGGTACGCGTTAGGGTGAGGGTAGTTATTAAACCTATCCCACTCTCTAGATACCCCTTAGCACGTAAAGGAATATTATTTGGGGGTCCAGCCATGGAGAAGAGTTTAGACACTAGGATAAGATAAGGAACACACCCATTCTCAAGAAATCACATTAGGATTCTCTTTTTAACCTGTTCCTTAAAACACTAGTGCTTAGGAAATCTATTGGAGGCAGAAGCAGTCAAGGGTAGCTTAGGGTTAGGGTTAGGGTTAGGGTTAGGGTTAGGGTACGGCTTAGGGTATGGGTTCGGGGAGTGGTTCGGGTACGGCGTAGGGTATGGGCTAGGGTTAGGGTTAGGGTTAGTGTTAGGGTTAGGGCTCGGTTTAGGGTACGGGTTAGGATTAGGGTACGCGTTAGGGTTAGGGTAGGGGTTAGGGTTAGGGAACGCGTTAGGGATAGGGTAGTTATTAAACCTATCCCACTCTCTAGATACCCCTTAGCACGTAAAGGAATATTATTTGGGGGTCCAGCCATGGAGAAGAGTTTAGACACTAGGATAAGATAAGGAACACACCCATTCTCAAGAAATCACAATAGGATTCTCTTTTTAACCTGTTCCTTAAAACATTAGTGCTTAGGAAATCTATTGGAGGCAGAAGCAGTCAAGGGTAGCTTAGGGTTAGGGTTAGGGTTAGGGTTAGGGTACGGCTTAGGGTACGGGTTCGGGGAGGGGTTCGGGTACGGCGTAGGGTATGGGCTAGGGTTAGGGTTAGGGTTAGTGTTAGGGTTAGGGCTCCGTTTAGGGTACGGGTTAGGATTAGGGTACGCGTTAGGGTTAGGGTAGGGGTTAGGGTTAGGGTACGCGTTAGGGTTAGGGTAGTTATTAAACCTATCCCACTCTCTAGATACCCCTTAGCACGTAAAGGAATATTATTTGGGGGTCCAGCCATGGAGAAGAGTTTAGACACTAGGATAAGATAAAGAACACACCCATTCTCAAGAAATCACATTAGGATTCTCTTTTTAACCTGTTCCTTAAAACACTAGTGCTTAGGAAATCTATTGGAGGCAGAAGCAGTCAAGGTTAGCTTAGGGTTAGGGTTAGGGTTAGGGTTAGGGTTAGGGTATGGCTTAGGGTACGGGTTCGGGGAGGGGTTCGGGTACGGCGTAGGGTATGGGCTAGGGTTAGTGTTAGGGTTAGTGTTAGGGTTAGGGCTCGGTTTAGGGTACGGGTTAGGATTAGGGTACGCGTTAGGGTTAGGGTAGGGGTTAGGGTTAGGGTACGCGTTAGGGTTAGGGTAGTTATTAAACCTATCCCACTCTCTAGATACCCCTTAGCACGTAAAGGAATATTATTTGGGGGTCCAGCCATGGAGAAGAGTTTAGACACTAGGAGAAGATAAGGAACACACCCATTCTCAAGAAATCACATTAGGATTCTCTTTTTAACCTGTTCCTTAAAACACTAGTGCTTAGGAAATCTATTGGAGGCAGAAGCAGTCAAGGTTAGCTTAGGGTTAGGGTTAGGGTTAGGGTACGGCTTAGGGTACGGGTTCGGGGAGGGGTTCGGGTACGGTGTAGGGTATGGGCTAGGGTTAGGGTTAGGGTTAGTGTTAGGGTTAGGGCTCGGTTTAGGGTACGGGTTAGGATTAGGGTACGCGTTAGTGTTAGGGTAGGGGTTAGGGTTAGGGTACGCGTTAGGGTTAGGGTAGTTATTAAACCTATCCCACTCTCTAGATACCCCTTAGCACGTAAAGGAATATGATTTGGGGGTCCAGCCATGGAGAAGAGTTTAGACACTAGGATAAGATAAGGAACACACCCATTCTCAAGAAATCACATTAGGATTCTCTTTTTAACCTGTTCCTTAAAACACTAGTACTTAGGAAATCTATTGGAGGCAGAAGCAGTCAAGGGTAGCTTAGGGTTAGGGTTAGGGTTAGGGTTAGGGTTAGGGTTAGGGTACGGCTTAGGGTATGGGTTCGGGGAGCGGTTCGGGTACGGCGTAGGGTATGGGCTAGGGTTAGGGTTAGGGTTAGTGTTAGGGTTAGGGCTCGGTTTAGGGTACGGGTTAGGATTAGGGTACGCGTTAGGGTTAGGGTAGGGGTTAGGGTTAGGGTACGCGTTAGGGATAGGGTAGTTATTAAACCTATCCCACTCTCTAGATACCCCTTAGCACGTAAAGGAATATTATTTGGGTGTTCAGCCATGGAGAAGAGTTTAGACACTAGGATAAGATAAGGAACACACCCATTCTCAAGAAATCACAATAGGATTCTCTTTTTAACCTGTTCCTTAAAACATTAGTGCTTAGGAAATCTATTGGAGGCAGAAGCAGTCAAGGGTAGCTTAGGGTTAGGGTTAGGGTTAGGGTTAGGGTACGGCATAGGGTACGGGTTCGGGGAGGGTTTCGGGTACGGCGTAGGGTATGGGCTAGGGTTAGGGTTAGGGTTAGTGTTAGGGTTAGGGCTCCGTTTAGGGTACGGGTTAGGATTAGGGTACGCGTTAGGGTTAGGGTAGGGGTTAGGGTTAGGGTACGCGTTAGGGTTAGGGTACTTATTAAATCTATCCCACTCTCTAGATACCCCTTAGCACGTAAAGGAATATTATTTGGGGGTCCAGCCATGGAGAAGAGTTTAGACACTAGGATAAGATAAAGAACACACCCATTCTCAAGAAATCACATTAGGATTCTCTTTTTAACCTGTTCCTTAAAACACTGGTGCTTAGGAAATCTATTGGAGGCAGAAGCAGTCAAGGTTAGCTTAGGGTTAGGGTTAGGGTTAGGGTACGGCTTAGGGTACGGGTTCGGGGAGGGGTTCGGGTACTGTGTAGGGTATGGGCTAGGGTTAGGGTTAGGGTTAGTGTTAGGGTTAGGGCTCGGTTTAGGGTACGGGTTAGGATTAGGGTAGTTATTAAACCTATCCCACTCTCTAGATACCCCTTAGCACGTAAAGGAATATTATTTGGGGGTCCAGCCATGGAGAAGAGTTTAGACACTAGGATAAGATAAGGAACACACCCATTCTCAAGAAATCACATTAGGATTCTCTTTTTAACCTGTTCCTTAAAACACTAGTACTTAGGAAATCTATTGGAGGCAGAAGCAGTCAAGGGTAGCTTAGTGTTAGGGTTAGGGTTAGGGTTAGGGTTAGGGTACGGCTTAGGGTATGGGTTCGGGGAGGGGTTCGGTTACGGCGTAGGGTATGGGCTAGGGTTAGGGTTAGGGTTAGTGTTAGGGTTAGGGCTCGGTTTAGGGTACGGGTTAGGATTAGGGTACGCGTTAGGGTTAGGGTAGGGGTTAGGGTTAGGGTACGCGTTAGGGTTAGGGTAGTTATTAAACCTATCCCACTCTCTAGATACCCCTTAGCACGTAAAGGAATATTATTTGGTGGTCCAGCCATGGAGAAGAGTTTAGACACTAGGATAAGATAAGGAACACACCCATTCTCAAGAAATCACATTAGGATTCTCTTTTTAACCTGTTCCTTAAAACATTAGTGCTTAGGAAATCTATTGGAGGCAGAAGCAGTCAAGGGTAGCTTAGGGTTAGGGTGAGGTTTAGGGTTAGGGTTAGGGTACGGCTTAGGGTACGGGTTCGGGGAGGGGTTCGGGTACGGCGTAGGGTATGGGCTAGGGTTAGGGTTAGGGTTAGTGTTAGGGTTAGGGCTCGGTTTAGGGTACGGGTTAGGATTAGGATACGCGTTAGGGTTAGGGTAGGGATTAGGGTTAGGGTACGCGTTAGGGTTAGGGTACTTATTAAACCTATCCCACTCTCTAGATACCCCTTAGCACGTAAAGGAATATTATTTGGGGGTCCAGCCATGGAGAAGAGTTTAGACACTAGGATAAGATAAGGAACACAGCCATTCTCAAGAAATCACATTAGGATTCTCTTTTTAACCTGTTCCTTAAAACACTAGTGCTTAGGAAATCTATTGGAGGCAGAAGCAGTCAAGGGTAGCTTAGGGTTAGGGTTAGGGTTAGGGTTAGGGTACGGCTTAGGGTACGGGTTCGGGGAGGGGTTCGGGTACGGCGTAGGGTATGGGCTAGGGTTAGGGTTAGGGTTAGTGTTAGGGTTAGGGCTCCGTTTAGGGTACGGGTTAGGATTAGGGTACGCGTTAGGGTTAGGGTAGGGGTTAGGGTTAGGGTACGCGTTAGGGTTAGGGTACTTATTAAATCTATCCCACTCTCTAGATACCCCTTAGCACGTAAAGGAATATTATTTGGGGGTCCAGCCATGGAGAAGAGTTTAGACACTAGGATAAGATAAGGAACACACCCATTCTCAAGAAATCACATTAGGATTCTCTTTTTAACCTGTTCCTTAAAACACTAGTATTTAGGAAATCTATTGGAGGCAGAAGCAGTCAAGGGCAGCTTAGGGTTAGGGTTAGGGTTAGGGTACGGCTTAGGGTATCGGTTCGGGGAGGGGTTCGGGTACGGCGTAGTGTATGGGCTAGGGTTAGGGTTAGGGTTAGTGTTAGGGTTAGGGCTCGGTTTAGGGTACGGGTTAGGATTAGGGTACGCGTTAGGGTTAGGGTAGGGGTTAGGGTTAGGGTACGCGTTAGGGTTAGGGTAGTTATTAAACCTATCCCACTCTCTAGATACCCCTTAGCACGTAAAGGAATATTATTTGGGGGTCCAGCCATGGAGAAGAGTTTAGACACTAGGATAAGATAAGGAACACACCCATTCTCAAGAAATCACATTAGGATTCTCTTTTTAACCTGTTCCTTAAAACATTAGTGCTTAGGAAATCTATTGGAGGCAGAAGCAGTCAAGGGTAGCTTAGGGTTAGGGTTAGGGTTAGGGTTAGGGTTAGGGTACGGCTTAGGGTACGGGTTCGGGGAGGGGTTCGGGTACGGCGTAGGGCATGGGCTAGGGTTAGGGTTAGGGTTAGTGTTAGGGTTAGGGCTCGGTTTAGGGTACAGGTTAGGATTAGGGTACGCGTTAGGGCTAGGGTAGGGGTTAGGGTTAGGGTACGCGTTAGGGTTAGGGTACTTATTAAACCTATCCCACTCTCTAGATACCCCTTAGCACGTAAAGGAATATTATTTGGGAGTCCAGCCATGGAGAAGAGTTTAGACACTAGGAGAAAATAAGGAACACACCCATTCTCAAGAAATCACATTAGGATTCTCTTTTTAACCTGTTCTTTAAAACACTAGTGCTTAGGAAATCTATTGGAGGCAGAAGCAGTCAAGGGTAGCTTAGGGTTAGGGTTAGGTTTAGGGTTAGGGTTAGGGTACGGCTTAGGGTACGGGTTCGGGGAGGGGTTCGGGTATGGCGTAGGGTATGGGCTAGGGTTAGGGTTAGGGTTAGTGTTAGGTTTAGGGCTCGGTTTAGGGTACGGGTTAGGATTAGGATACGCGTTAGGGTTAGGGTAGGGGTTAGGGTTAGGGTACGCGTTAGGGTTAGGGTAGTTATTAAACCTATCCCACTCTCTAGATACCCCTTAGCACGTAAAGGAATATTATTTGGGGGTCCAGCCATGGAGAAGAGTTTAGACACTAGGATAAGATAAGGAACACAGCCATTCTCAAGAAATCACATTAGGATTCTCTTTTTAACCTGTTCCTTAAAACACTAGTGCTTAGGAAATCTATTGGAGGCAGAAGCAGTCAAGGGTAGCTTAGGGATAGGGTTAGGGTTAGGGTTAGGGTACGGCTTAGGGTACGGGTTCGGGGAGGGGTTCGGGTACGGCGTAGGGTATGGGCTAGGGTTAGGGTTAGGGTTAGTGTTAGGGTTAGGGCTCGGTTTAGGGTACGGGTTAGGATTAGGGTACGCGTTAGTGTTAGGGTAGGGGTTAGGGTTAGGGTACGCGTTAGGGTTAGGGTAGTTATTAAACCTATCCCACTCTCTAGATACCCCTTAGCACGTAAAGGAATATTATTTGGGGGTCCAGCCATGGAGAAGAGTTTAGACACTAGGATAAGATATGGAACACACCCATTCTCAAGAAATCACATTAGGATTCTCTTTTTAACCTGTTCCTTAAAAGACTGGTGCTTAGGAAATCTATTTGAGGCAGAAGCATTCAAGGGTAGCTTAGGGTTAGGGGTAGGTTTAGGGTTAGGATTAGGGTACGGCTTAGGTTATGGGTTCGGGGATGGGTTCGGGTACGGCGTAGGGTATGGGCTAGGGTTAGGGTTAGGGTTAGTGTTAGGGTTAGGGCTCGGTTTAGGGTACGGGTTAGGATTAGGGTACGCGTTAGGGTTAGGGTAGGGGTTAGGGTTAGGGTACGCGTTAGGGTTAGGGTAGTTATTAAACCTATCCCACTCTCTAGATACCCCTTAGAACGTAAAGGAATATTATTTGGGGGTCCAGCCATGGAGAAGAGTTTAGACACTAGGATAAGATAAGGAACACCCCCATTCTCAAGAAATCACATTAGGATTCTCTTTTTAACCTGTTCCTTAAAACACTAGTGCTTAGGAAATCTATTGGAGGCAGAAGCAGTCAAGGGTAGCTTAGGGTTAGGGTTAGGGTTAGGGTACGGCTTAGGGTACGGGTTCGGGGAGGGGTTCGGGTACGGCGTAGGTTATGAGCTAGGGTTAGGGTTAGGGTTAGTGTTAGGGTTAGGGCTCGGTTTAGGGTACGGGTTAGGATTAGGGTACGCGTTAGGGTTAGGGTAGGGGTTAGGGTTAGGGTACGCCTTAGGGTTAGGGTAGTCATTAAACCTATCCCACTCTCTAGATACCCCTTAGCACGTAAAGGAATATTATTTGGGGGTCCAGCCATGGAGAAGAGTTTAGACACTAGGATAAGATAAGGAACACACCCATTCTCAAGAAATCACATTAGGATTCTCTTTTTAACCTGTTCCTTAAAACACTAGTGCTTAGGAAATTTTTGGAGGCAGAAGCAGTCAAGGGTAGCTTAGGGTTAGGGTTAGGGTTAGGGTACGGCTTAGGGTACGGGTTCGGGGAGGGGTTCGGGTACGGCGTAGGGTATGGGCTAGGGTTAGGGTTAGGGTTAGTGTTAGGGTTAGGGCTCGGTTTAGGGTACGGGTTAGGATTAGGGTACGCGTTAGGGTTAGGGTAGGGGTTAGGGTTAGGGTACGCGTTAGGGTTAGGGTAGTTATTAAACCTATCCCACTGTCTAGATACCCCTTTGCATGTAAAGGAATATTATTTGGGGGTCCAGCCATGGAGAAGAGTTTTGACACTAGGATAAGATAAGGAACACACCCATTCTCAAGAAATCACATTCGGATTCTCTTTTTAACCTGTTCCTTAAAACACTAGTGCTTAGGAAATCTATTGGAGGCAGAAGCAGTCAAGGGTAGCTTAGGGTTAGGGTTAGGGTTAGGGTTAGGTTTAGGGTATGGCTTAGGGTACGGGTTGGGGGATGGGTTCGGGTACGGCGTAGGGTATGGGCTAGGGTTAGGGTTAGGGTTAGTGTTAGGGTTAGGGCTCGGTTTAGGGTACAGGTTAGGATTAGGGTACGCGTTAGGGTTAGGGTAGGGGTTAGGGTTAGGGTACGCCTTAGGGTTAGGGTAGTTATTAAACCTATCCCACTCTCTAGATACCCCTTAGCACGTAAAGGAATATTATTTGGGGGTCCAGCCATGGAGAAGAGTTTAGACACTAGGATAAGATAAGGAACACACCCATTCTCAAGAAATCACATTAGGTTTCTCTTTTTAACCTGTTCCTTAAAACACTAGTGCTTAGGAAATCTATTGGAGGCAGAAGCAGTCAAGGGTAGCTTAGGGTTAGGGTTAGGGTTAGGGTACGGCTTAGGGTACGGGTTCGGGGAGGGGTTCGGGTACGGCGTAGGGTATGGGCTAGGGTTAGGGTTAGGGTTAGTGTTAGGGTTAGGGCTCGGTTTAGGGTACGGGTTAGGATTAGGGTACGCGTTAGTGTTAGGGTAGGGGTTAGGGTTAGGGTACGCGTTAGGGTTAGGGTAGTTATTAAACCTATCCCACTCTCTAGATACCCCTTAGCACGTAAAGGAATATTATTTGGGGGTCCAGCCATGGAGAAGAGTTTAGACACTAGGATAAGATAAGGAACACACCCATTCTCAAGAAATCACATTAGGATTCTCTTTTTAACCTGTTCCTTAAAAGACTGGTGCTTAGGAAATCTATTTGAGGCAGAAGCATTCAAGGGTAGCTTAGGGTTAGGGTTAGGTTTAGGGTTAGGATTAGGGTACGGCTTAGGTTATGGGTTCGGGGATGGGTTCGGGTACGGCGTAGGGTATGGGCTAGGGTTAGGGTTAGGGTTAGTGTTAGGGTTAGGGCTCGGTTTAGGGTACGGGTTAGGATTAGGGTACGCGTTAGGGTTAGGGTAGGGGTTAGGGTTAGGGTACGCGTTAGGGTTAGGGTAGTTATTAAACCTATCCGACTCTCTAGATACCCCTTAGAACGTAAAGGAATATTATTTGGGGGTCCAGCCATGGAGAAGAGTTTAGACACTAGGATAAGATAAGGAACACCCCCATTCTCAAGAAATCACATTAGGATTCTCTTTTTAACCTGTTCCTTAAAACACTAGTGCTTAGGAAATCTATTGGAGGCAGAAGCAGTCAAGGTTAGCTTAGGGTTAGGGTTAGGGTTAGGGTACGGCTTAGGGTACGGGTTCGGGGAGGGGTTCGGGTACGGCGTAGGGTATGGGCTAGGGTTAGGGTTAGGGTTAGTGTTAGGGTTAGGGCTCGGTTTAGGGTACGGGTTAGGATTAGGGTACGCGTTAGGGTTAGGGTAGGGGTTAGGGTTAGGGTACGCCTTAGGGTTAGGGTAGTTATTAAACCTATCCCACTGTCTAGATACCCCTTACCACGTAAAGGAATATTATTTGGGGGTCCAGCCATGGAGAAGAGTTTAGACACTAGGATAAGATAAGGAACACACCCATTCTCAAGAAATCACATTAGGATTCTCTTTTTAACCTGTTCCTTAAAACACTAGTGCTTAGGAAATCTATTGGAGGCAGAAGCAGTCAAGGGTAGCTTAGGGTTAGGGTTAGGGTTAGGGTACGGCTTAGGGTACGGGTTCGGGGAGGGGTTCGGGTACGGCGTAGTGTATGGGCTAGGGTTAGGGTTAGGGTTAGTGTTAGGGTTAGGGCTCGGTTTAGGGTAAGGGTTAGGATTAGGGTACGCGTTAGGGTTAGGGTAGGGGTTAGGGTTAGGGTACGCGTTAGGGTTAGGGTAGTTATTAAACCTATCCCACTCTCTAGATACCCCTTAGCACGTAAAGGAATATTATTTGGGGGTCCAGCCATGGAGAAGAGTTTAGACACTAGGATAAGATAAGGAACACACCCATTCTCAAGAAATCACATTAGGATTCTCTTTTTAACCTGTTCCTTAAAACACTAGTGCTTAGGAAATCTATTGGAGGCAGAAGCAGTCAAGGGTCGCTTAGGGTTAGGGTTAGGGTTAGGGTTAGGGTTAGGGTTAGGGTACGGCTTAGGGTACGGGTTCGGGGAGGGGTTCGGGTACGGCGTAGGGTATGGGCTAGGGTTAGGGTTAGGGTTAGTGTTAGGGTTAGCGCTCGGTTTAGGGTACGGGTTAGGATTAGGGTACGTGCTAAGGTTAGGGTAGGGGTTAGGGTTAGGGTACGCGTTAGGGTTAGGGTAGTTATTAAACCTATCCCACTCTCTAGATACCCCTTAGCACGTAAAGGAATATTATTTGGGGGTCCAGCCATGGAGAAGAGTTTAGACACTAGCATAAGATAAGGAACACACCCATTCTCAAGAAATCACATTAGGATTCTCTTTTTAACCTGTTCCTTAAAACATTAGTGCTTAGGAAATCTATTGGAGGCAGAAGCAGTCAAGGGTAGCTTAGGGTTAGGGTTAGGGTTAGGGTTAGGGTTAGGGTACGGCTTAGGGTACGGGTTCGGGGAGGGGTTCGGGTACGGCGTAGGGCATGGGCTAGGGTTAGGGTTAGGGTTAGTGTTAGGGTTAGGGCTCGGTTTAGGGTACGGGTTAGGATTAGGGTACGCGTTAGGGCTAGGGTAGGGGTTAGGGTTAGGGTACGCGTTAGGGTTAGGGTATTTATTAAACCTATCCCACTCTCTAGATACCCCTTAGCACGTAAAGCAATATTATTTGGGGGTCCAGCCATGGAGAAGAGTTTAGACACTAGGATAAGATAAGGAACACACCCATTCTCAAGAAATCACATTAGGATTCTCTTTTTAACCTGTTCCTTAAAACCGTAGTGCTTAGGAAATCTATTGGAGGCAGAAGCAGTCAAGGGTAGCTTAGGGTTAGGGTTAGGGTACGGCTTAGGGTACGGGTTCGGGGAGGGGTTCGGGTACGGCGTAGGGTATGGGCTAGGGTTAGGGTTAGGGTTAGTGTTAGGGTTAGGGCTCCGTTTAGGGTACGGGTTAGGATTAGGGTTCGCGTTAGGGTTAGGGTAGGGGTTAGGGTTAGGGTACGTGTTAGGGTTAGGGTAGTTATTAAATCTATCCCACTCTCTAGATACCCCTTAGCACGTAAAGGAATATTATTTGGGGGTCCAGCCATGGAGAAGAGTTTAGACACTAGGATAAGATAAAGAACACACCCATTCTCAAGAAATCACATTAGGATTCTCTTTTGAACCTGTTCCTTAAAACACTAGTGCTTAGGAAATCTATTGGAGGCAGAAGCAGTCAAGGGTAGCTCAGGGTTAGGGTTAGGTTTAGGGTTAGGGTTAGGGTACGGCTTAGGGTACGGGTTCGGGGAGGGGTTCGGGTACGGCGTAGGGTATGGGCTAGGGTTAGGGTTAGGGTTAGTGTTAGGGTTAGGGCTCGGTTTAGGGTACGGGTTAGGATTAGGGTACGCGTTAGGGTTAGGGTAGGGGTTAGGGTTAGGGTACGCGTTAGGGTTTGGGTAGTTATTAAACCTATCCCACTCTCTAGATACCCCTTAGCACGTAAAGGAATATTATTTGGGGGTCCAGCCATGGAGAAGAGTTTAGACACTAGGATAAGATAAGGAACACACCCATTCTCAAGAAATCACATTAGGATTCTCTTTTTAAACTGTTCCTTAAAACACTAGTGCTTAGGAAATCTATTGGAGGCAGAAGCAGTCAAGGGTAGCTTAGGGTTAGGGTTAGGGTTAGGGTTAGGGTACGGCTTAGGGTACGGGTTCGGGGAGGGGTTCGGGTACGGCATAGGGTATGGGCTAGGGTTAGGGTTAGGGTTAGTGTTAGGGTTAGGGCTCTGTTTAGGGTACGGGTTAGGATTAGGGTATGCGTTAGGGTTAGGGTAGGGGTTAGGGTTAGGGTACGCGTTAGGGTTAGGGTAGTTATTAAACCTATCCCACTCTCTAGATACCCCTTAGCACGTAAAGGAATATTATTTGTGGGTCCAGCCATGGAGAAGAGTTTAGACACTAGGATAAGATAAGGAACACACCCATTCTCAAGAAATCACATTAGGATTCTCTTTTTAACCTGTTCCTTAAAACACTAGTGCTTAGGAAACCTATTGGAGGCAGAAGCAGTCAAGGGTAGCTTAGGGTTAGGGTTAGGGTTAGGGTACGGCTTAGGGTATGGGTTCGGGGAGGGGTTCGGGTACGGCGTAGGGTATGGGCTAGGGTTAGGGTTAGGGTTAGTGTTAGGGTTAGGGCTCGGTTTAGGGTACGGGTTAGGATTAGGGTACCCGTTAGGGTTAGGGTAGGGGTTAGGGTTAGGGTACGCGTTAGGGTTAGGGTAGTTATTAAACCTATCCCACTCTCTAGATACCCCTTAGCGCGTAAAGGAATATTATTTGGGGGTCCAGCCATGGAGAAGAGTTTAGACACTAGGATAAGATAAGGAACACACCCATTCTGAAGAAATCACATTAGGATTCTCTTTTTAACCTGTTCCTTAAAACACTAGTGCTTAGGAAATCTATTGGAGGCAGAAGCATTCAAGGGTAGCTTAGGGTTAGGGTTAGGGTTAGGGTACGGCTTAGGGTACGGGTTCGGGGAGGGGTTCGGGTACGGCGTAGGGTATGAGCTAGGGTTAGGGTTAGGGTTAGTGTTAGGGTTAGGGCTCGGTTTAGGGTACGGGTTAGGATTAGGGTACGCGTTAGGGTTAGGGTAGGGGTTAGGGTTAGGGTACGCCTTAGGGTTAGGGTAGTCATTAAACCTATCCCACTCTCTAGATACCCCTTAGCACGTAAAGGAATATTATTTGGGGGTCCAGCCATGGAGAAGAGTTTAGACACTAGGATAAGATAAGGAACACACCCATTCTCAAGAAATCACATTAGGATTCTCTTTTTAACCTGTTCCTTAAAACACTAGTGCTTAGGAAATTTTTGGAGGCAGAAGCAGTCAAGGGTAGCTTAGGGTTAGGGTTAGGGTTAGGGTACGGCTTAGGGTACGGGTTCGGGGAGGGGTTCGGGTACGGCGTAGGGTATGGGCTAGGGTTAGGGTTAGGGTTAGTGTTAGGGTTAGGGCTCGGTTTAGGGTACGGGTTAGGATTAGGGTACGCATTAGGGTTAGGGTAGGGGTTAGGGTTAGGGTACGCGTTAGGTTTAGGGTAGTTATTAAACCTATCCCACTCTCTAGATACCCCTTAGCACGTAAAGGAATATTATTTGGGGGTCCAGCCATGGAGAAGAGTTTAGACACTAGGATAAGATAAGGAACACACCCATTCTCAAGAAATCACATTAGGATTCTCTTTTTAACCTGTTCCTTAAAAGACTGGTGCTTAGGAAATCTATTGGAGGCAGAAGCAGTCAAGGGTAGCTTAGGGTTAGTGTTAGGGTTAGGGTCAGGGTTAGGGTACGGCCTAGGGTACGGGTTCGGGGAGGGGTTCGGGTACGTCGTAGGGCATGGGCTAGGGTTAGGGTTAGGGTTAGGGTTAGGGTTAGGGTTAGGGTTAGGGTTAGGGTACGGCTTAGGGTATGGGTTCGGGGAGGGGTTCGGGTACGGCGTAGGGTATGGGCTAGGGTAAGGGTTAGGGTTAGTGTTAGGGTTAGGGCTAGGTTTAGGGTACGGGTTAGGATTAGGGTACGCGTTAGGGTTAGGGTAGGGGTTAGGGTTAGGGTACGCGTTAGGGTTAGGGTAGTTATTAAACCTATCCCACTCTCTAGATACCCCTTAGCACGTAAAGGAATATTATTTGGGGGTCCAGCCATGGAGAAGAGTTTAGACACTAGGATAAGATAAGGAACACACCCATTCTCAAGAAATCACATTAGGATTCTCTTTTTAACCTGTTCCTTAAAACATTAGTGCTTAGGAAATCTATTGGAGGCAGAAGCAGTCAAGGGTAGCTTAGGGTTAGGGTTAGGGTTAGGGTACAGCTTAGGGTACGGGTTCGGGGAGGGGTTCGGGGAGGGGTTCGGGTACGGCGTAGGGTATGGGCTAGGGTTAGGGTTAGGGTTAGTGTTAGGGTTAGGGCTCGGTTTAGGGTACGGGTTAGGATTAGGGTACGCGTTAGGGTTAGGGTAGTGGTTAGGGTTAGGGTACGCGTTAGGGTTAGGGTAGTTATTAAACCTATCCCACTCTCTAGATACCCCTTAGCACGTAAAGGAATATTATTTGGGGGTCCAGCCATGGAGAAGAGTTTAGACACTAGGATAAGATAAGGAACACACCCATTCTCAAGAAATCACATTAGGATTCTCTTTTTAACCTGTTCCTTAAAACATTAGTGCTTAGGAAATCTATTGGAGGCAGAAGCAGTCAAGGGTAGCTTAGGGTTAGGGTTAGGGTTAGGGTACGGCTTAGGGTACGGGTTCGGGGAGGGGTTCGGGTACGGCGTAGGGTATGGGCTAGGGTTAGGGTTAGTGTTAGGGTTAGGGCTAGGTTTAGGGTACGGGTTAGGATTAGGGTACGCGTTAGGGTTAGGGTAGGGGTTAGGGTTAGGGTACGCGTTAGGGTTAGGGTAGTTATTAAACCTATCCCACTCTCTAGATACCCCTTAGCACGTAAAGGAATATTATTTGGGGGTCCAGCCATGGAGAAGAGTTTAGACACTAGGATAAGATAAGGAACACACCCATTCTCAAGAAATCACATTAGGATTCTCTTTTTAACCTGTTCCTTAAAACACTAGTGCTTAGGAAATTTTTGGAGGCAGAAGCAGTCAAGGGTAGCTTAGGGTTAGGGTTAGGGTTAGGGTACGGCTTAGGGTACGGGTTCGGGGAGGGGTTCGGGTACGGCGTAGGGTATGGGCTAGGGTTAGGGTTAGGGTTAGTGTTAGGGTTAGGGCTCGGTTTAGGGTACGGGTTAGGATTAGGGTACGCGTTAGGGTTAGGGTAGGGGTTAGGGTTAGGGTACGCGTTAGGGTTAGGGTAGTTATTAAACCTATCCCACTCTCTAGATACCCCTTAGCACGTAAAGGAATATTATTTGGGGGTCCAGCCATGGAGAAGAGTTTAGACACTAGGATAAGATAAGGAACACACCCATTCTCAAGAAATCACATTAGGATTCTCTTTTTAACCTGTTCCTTAAAACATTAGTGCTTAGGAAATCTATTGGAGGCAGAAGCAGTCAAGGGTAGCTTAGGGTTAGTGTTAGGGTTAGGGTTAGGGTTAGGGTACGGCCTAGGGTACGGGTTCGGGGAGGGGTTCGGGTACGGCGTAGGGCATGGGCTAGGGTTAGGGTTAGGGTTAGTGTTAGGGTTAGGGCTCGGTTTAGGGTACGGGTTAGGATTAGGGTACGCGTTAGGGCTAGGGTAGGGGTTAGGGTTAGGGTACGCGTTAGGGTTAGGGTACTTATTAAACCTATCCCACTCTCTAGATACCCCTTAGCACGTAAAGGAATATTATTTGGGGGTCCAGCCATGGAGAAGAGTTTAGACACTAGGATAAGATAAGGAACACACCCATTCTCAAGAAATCACATTAGGATTCTCTTTTTAACCTGTTCCTTAAAACACTAGTGCTTAGGAAATTTTTGGAGGCAGAAGCAGTCAAGGGTAGCTTAGGGTTAGGGTTAGGGTTAGGGTACGGCTTAGGGTACGGGTTCGGGGAGGGGTTCGGGTACGGCGTAGGGTATGGGCTAGGGTTAGGGTTAGGGTTAGTGTTAGGGTTAGGGCTCGGTTTAGGGTACGGGTTAGGATTAGGGTACGCGTTAGGGTTAGGGTAGGGGTTAGGGTTAGGGTACGCGTTAGGGTTAGGGTAGTTATTAAACCTATCCCACTCTCTAGATACCCCTTAGCACGTAAAGGAATATTATTTGGGGGTCCAGCCATGGAGAAGAGTTTAGACACTAGGATAAGATAAGGAACACACCCATTCTCAAGAAATCACATTAGGATTCTCTTTTTAACCTGTTCCTTAAAACATTAGTGCTTAGGAAATCTATTGGAGGCAGAAGCAGTCAAGGGTAGCTTAGGGTTAGTGTTAGGGTTAGGGTTAGGGTTAGGGTACGGCCTAGGGTACGGGTTCGGGGAGGGGTTCGGGTACGGCGTAGGGCATGGGCTAGGGTTAGGGTTAGGGTTAGTGTTAGGGTTAGGGCTCGGTTTAGGGTACGGGTTAGGATTAGGGTACGCGTTAGGGCTAGGGTAGGGGTTAGGGTTAGGGTACGCGTTAGGGTTAGGGTACTTATTAAACCTATCCCACTCTCTAGATACCCCTTAGCACGTAAAGGAATATTATTTGGGGGTCCAGCCATGGATAAGAGTTTAGACACTAGGATAAGATAAGGAACACACCCATTCTCAAGAAATCACATTAGGATTCTCTTTTTAACCTGTTCCTTAAAACAGTAGTGCTTAGGAAATCTATTGGAGGCAGAAGCAGTCAAGGGTAGCTTAGGGTTAGGGTTAGGTTTAGGGTTAGGGTTAGGGTACGGCTTAGGGTACGGGTTCGGGGAGGGGTTCGGGTACGGCGTAGGGTATGGGCTAGGGTTAGGGTTAGGGTTAGTGTTAGGGTTAGGGCTCGGTTTAGGGTACGGGTTAGGATTAGGATACGCGTTAGGGTTAGGGTAGGGGTTAGGGTTAGGGTACGCGTTAGGGTTAGGGTAGTTATTAAACCTATCCCACTCTCTAGATACCCCTTAGCACGTAAAGGAATATTATTTGGGGGTCCAGCCATGGAGAAGAGTTTAGACACTAGGATAAGATAAGGAACACACCCATTCTCAAGAAATCACATTAGGATTCTCTTTTTAACCTGTTCCTTAAAACATTAGTGCTTAGGAAATCTATTGGAGGCAGAAGCAGTCAAGGGTAGCTTAGGGTTAGGGTTAGGGTTAGGGTATGGCTTAGGGTACGGGTTCGGGGAGGGGTTCGGGTACGGCGTAGGGTATGGGCTAGGGTTAGGGTTAGGGTTAGTGTTAGGGTTAGGGCTCGGTTTAGGGTACGGGTTAGGATTAGGGTACGCGTTAGGGTTAGGGTAGGGGTTAGGGTTAGGGTACGCGTTAGGGTTAGGGTAGTTATTAAACCTATCCCACTCTCTAGATACCCCTTAGCACGTAAAGGAATATTATTTGGGGGTCCAGCCATGGAGAAGAGTTTAGACACTAGGATAAGATAAGGAACACACCCATTCTCTAGAAATCACATTAGGATTCTCTTTTTAACCTGTTCCTTAAAACACTAGTGCTTAGGAAATCTATTGGAGGCAGAAGCAGTCAAGGTTAGCTTAGGGTTAGGGTTAGGGTTAGGGTACGGCTTAGGGTATGGGTTCGGGGAGGGGTTCGGGTACGGCGTAGGGTATGGGCTAGGGTTAGGGTTAGGGTTAGTGTTAGGGTTAGGGCTAGGTTTAGGGTACGGGTTAGGATTAGGGTATGCGTTAGGGTTAGGGTAGGGGTTAGGGTTAGGGTACGCGTTAGGGTTAGGGTAGTTATTAAACCTATCCCACTCTCTAGATACCCTTTAGCACGTAAAGGAATATTATTTGGGGGTCCAGCCATGGAGAAGAGTTTAGACACTAGGATAAGATAAGGAACACACCCATTCTCAAGAAATCACATTAGGATTCTCTTTTTAACCTGTTCCTTAAAACATTAGTGCTTAGGAAATCTATTGGAGGCAGAAGCAGTCAAGGGTAGCTTAGGGTTAGGGTTAGGGTTAGGGTTAGGGTTAGGGTACGGCTTAGGGTACGGGTTCGGGGAGGGGTTCGGGTACGGCGTAGGGTATTGGCTAGGGTTAGGGTTAGGGTTAGTGTTAGGGTTAGGGCTCGGTTTAGGGTACGGTTTAGGATTAGGGTACGCGTTAGGGTTAGGGTAGGGGTTAGGGTTATGGTACGCGTTAGGGTTAGGGTAGTTATTAAACCTATCCCACTCTCTAGATACCCCTTAGCACGTAAAGGAATATTATTTGGGGGTCCAGCCATGGAGAAGAGTTTAGACACTAGGATAAGATAAGGAACACACCCATTCTCAAGAAATCACATTAGGATTCTCTTTTTAACCTGTTCCTTAAAACACTAGTGCTTAGGAAATCTATTGGAGGCAGAAGCAGTCAAGGGTAGCTTAGGGTTAGGGTTAGGGTTAGGGTACAGCTTAGGGTACGGGTTCGGGGAGGGGTTCGGGGAGGGGTTCGGGTACGGCGTAGGGTATGGGCTAGGGTTAGGGTTAGGGTTAGTGTTAGGGTTAGGGCTCGGTTTAGGGTACGGGTTAGGATTAGGGTACGCGTTAGGGTTAGGGTAGGGGTTAGGGTTAGGGTACGCGTTAGGGTTAGGGTAGTTATTAAACCTATCCCACTCTCTAGATACCCCTTAGCACGTAAAGGAATATTATTTGGGGGTCCAGCCATGGAGAAGAGTTTAGACACTAGGATAAGATAAGGAACACACCCATTCTCAAGAAATCACATTAGGATTCTCTTTTTAACCTGTTCCTTAAAACATTAGTGCTTAGGAAATCTATTGGAGGCAGAAGCAGTCAAGGGTAGCTTAGGGTTAGGGTTAGGGTTAGGGTACGGCTTAGGGTACGGGTTCGGGGAGGGGTTCGGGTACGGCGTAGGGTATGGGCTAGGGTTAGGGTTAGGGTTAGTGTTAGGGTTAGGGCTCGGTTTAGGGTACGGGTTAGGATTAGGGTACGCATTAGGTTTAGGGTAGGGGTTAGGGTTAGGGTACGCGTTAGGGTTAGGGTACTTATTAAACCTATCCCACTCTCTAGATACCCCTTAGCACGTAAAGGAATATTATTTGGGGGTCCAGCCATGGAGAAGAGTTTAGACACTAGGATGAGAGAAGGAACACACCCATTCTCAAGAAATCACATTAGGATTCTCTTTTTAACCTGTTCCTTAAAACAGTAGTGCTTAGGAAATCTATTGGAGGCAGAAGCAGTCAAGGGTAGCTTAGGGTTAGGGTTAGGGTTAGGGTTAGGGTTAGGGTTAGGGTACGGCTTAGGGTACGGGTTCGGGGAGGGGTTCGGGTACGGCGTAGGGTATGGGCTAGGGTTAGGGTTAGTGTTAGGGTTAGGGCTAGGTTTAGGGTACGGGTTAGGATTAGGGTACGCGTTAGGGTTAGGTTAGGGGTTAGGGTTAGGGTACGCGTTAGGGTTAGGGTAGTTATTAAACCTATCCCACTCTCTAGATACCCCTTAGCACGTAAAGGAATATTATTTGGGGGTCCAGCCATGGAGAAGAGTTTAGACACTAGGATAAGATAAGGAACACGCCCATTCTCAAGAAATCACATTAGGATTCTCTTTTTAACCTGTTCCTTAAAACATTAGTGCTTAGGAAATCTATTGGAGGCAGAAGCAGTCAAGGGTAGCTTAGGGTTAGGGTTAGGGTTAGGGTTAGGGTTAGGGTACGGCTTAGGGTACGGGTTCGGGGAGGGGTTCGGGTACGGCGTAGGGTATGGGCTAGGGTTAGGGTTAGGGTTAGTGTTAGGGTTAGGGCTCGGTTTAGGGTACGGGTTAGGATTAGGGTACGCGTTAGGGTTAGGGTAGGGGTTAGGGTTAGGGTACGCGTTAGGGTTAGGGTAGTTATTAAACCTATCCCACTCTCTAGATACCCCTTAGCACGTAAAGGAATATTATTTGGGGGTCCAGCCATGGAGAAGAGTTTAGACACTAGGATAAGATAAGGAACACACACATTCTCAAGAAATCACATTAGGATTCTCTTTTTAACCTGTTCCTTAAAACACTAGTGCTTAGGAAATCTATTGGAGGCAGAAGCAGTCAAGGGTAGCTTAGGGTTAGGGTTAGGGTTAGGGTACAGCTTAGGGTACGGGTTCGGGGAGGGGTTCGGGGAGGGGTTCGGGTACGGCGTAGGGTATGGGCTAGGGTTAGGGTTAGGGTTAGTGTTAGGGTTAGGGCTCGGTTTAGGGTACGGGTTAGGATTAGGGTACGCGTTAGGGTTAGGGTAGGGGTTAGGGTTAGGGTACGCTTTAGGGTTAGGGTAGTTATTAAACCTATCCCACTCTCTAGATACCCCTTAGCACGTAAAGGAATATTATTTGGGGGTCCAGCCATGGAGAAGAGTTTAGACACTAGGATAAGATAAGGAACAAACCCATTCTCAAGAAATCACATTAGGATTCTCTTTTTAACCTGTTCCTTAAAACATTAGTGCTTAGGAAATCTATTGGAGGCAGAAGCAGTCAAGGGTAGCTTAGGGTTAGGGTTAGGGTTAGGGTACGGCTTAGGGTACGGGTTCGGGGAGGGGTTCGGGTACGGCGTAGGGTATGGGCTAGGGTTAGGGTTAGGGTTAGTGTTAGGGTTAGGGCTCGGTTTAGGGTACGGGTTAGGATTAGGGTACGCGTTAGGTTTAGGGTAGGGGTTAGGGTTAGGGTACGCGTTAGGGTTAGGGTAGTTATTAAACCTATCCCACTCTCTAGATACCCCTTAGCACGTAAAGGAATATTATTTGGGGGTCCAGCCATGGAGAAGAGTTTAGACACTAGGATGAGAGAAGGAACACACCCATTCTCAAGAAATCACATTAGGATTCTCTTTTTAACCTGTTCCTTAAAACAGTAGTGCTTAGGAAATCTATTGGAGGCAGAAGCAGTCAAGGGTAGCTTAGGGTTAGGGTTAGGGTTAGGGTTAGGGTTAGGGTACGGCTTAGGGTACGGGTTCGGGGAGGGGTTCGGGTACGGCGTAGGGTATGGGCTAGGGTTAGGGTTAGTGTTAGGGTTAGGGCTCGGTTCAGGGTACGGGTTAGGATTAGGGTACGCGTTAGGGTTAGGGTAGGGGTTAGGGTTAGGGTACGCGTTAGGGTTAGGGTAGTTATTAAACCTATCCCACTCTCTAGATACCCCTTAGCACGTAAAGGAATATTATTTGGGGGTCCAGCCATGGAGAAGAGTTTAGACACTAGGATAAGATAAGGAACACACCCATTCTCAAGAAATCACATTAGGATTCTGTTTTTAACCTGTTCCTTGAAACACTAGTGCTTAGGAAATCTATTGGAGGCAGAAGCAGTCAAGGGTAGCTCAGGGTTAGGGTTAGGGTTAGGGTTAGGGTTAGGGTTAGGGTACGGCTTAGGGTACGGGTTCGGGGAGGGGTTCGGGTACGGCGTAGGGTATGGGCTAGGGTTAGGGTTAGGGTTAGTGTTAGGGTTAGGGCTCGGTTTAGGGTACGGGTTAGGATTAGGGTACGCGTTAGGGTTAGGGTAGGGGTTAGGGGTAGGGTACGCGTTAGGGTTAGGGTAGTTATTAAACCTATCCCACTCTCTAGATACCCCTTAGCACGTAAGGGAATATTATTTGGGGGTCCAGCCGTGGAGAAGAGTTTAGACACTAGGATAAGATAAGGAACACACCCATTCTCAAGAAATCACATTAGGATTCTCTTTTTAACCTGTTCCTTAAAACACTAGTGCTTAGGAAATCTATTGGAGGCAGAAGCAGTCAAGGGTAGCTTAGGGTTAGGGTTAGGGTTAGGGTTAGGGTTAGGGTACGGCTTAGGGTACGGGTTCGGGGAGGGGTTCGGGTACGGCGTAGGGTATGGGCTAGGGTTAGGGTTAGGGTTAGTGTTAGGGTTAGGGCTCGGTTTAGGGTACGGGTTAGGATTAGGGTACGCGTTAGGGTTAGGGTAGGGGTTAGGGTTAGGGTACGCGTTAGGGTTAGGGTAGTTATTAAACCTATCCCACTCTCTAGATACCCCTTAGCACGTAAGGGAATATTATTTGGGGGTCCAGCCATGGAGAAGAGTTTAGACACTAGGATAAGATAAGGAACACACCCATTCTCAAGAAATCACATTAGGATTCTCTTTTTACCCTGTTCCTTAAAACACTAGTGCTTAGGAAATCTATTGGAGGCAGAAGCAGTCAAGGGTAGCTTAGGGTTAGGGTTAGGGTTAGGGTTAGGGTTAGGGTTAGGGTACGGCTTAGGGTACGGGTTCGGGGAGGGGTTCGGGTACGGCGTAGGGTATGGGCTAGGGTTAGGGTTAGTGTTAGGGTTAGGGCTAGGTTTAGGGTACGGGTTAGGATTAGGGTACGCGTTAGGGTTAGGGTAGGGGTTAGGGTTAGGGTACGCGTTAGGGTTAGGGTAGTTATTAAACCTATCCCACTCTCTAGATACCCCTTAGCACGTAAAGGAATATTATTTGGGGGTCCAGCCATGGAGAAGAGTTTAGACACTAGGATAAGATAAGGAACACGCCCATTCTCAAGAAATCACATTAGGATTCTCTTTTTAACCTGTTCCTTAAAACATTAGTGCTTAGGAAATCTATTGGAGGCAGAAGCAGTCAAGGGTAGCTTAGGGTTAGGGTTAGGGTTAGGGTTAGGGTTAGGGTACGGCTTAGGGTACGGGTTCGGGGAGGGGTTCGGGTACGGCGTAGGGTATGGGCTAGGGTTAGGGTTAGGGTTAGTGTTAGGGTTAGGGCTCGGTTTAGGGTACGGGTTAGGATTAGGGTACGCGTTAGGGTTAGGGTAGGGGTTAGGGTTAGGGTACGCGTTAGGGTTAGGGTAGTTATGAAACCTATCCCACTCTCTAGATACCCCTTAGCACGTAAAGGAATATTATTTGGGGGTCCAGCCATGGAGAAGAGTTTAGACACTAGGATAAGATAAGGAACACACACATTCTCAAGAAATCACATTAGGATTCTCTTTTTAACCTGTTCCTTAAAACACTAGTGCTTAGGAAATCTATTGGAGGCAGAAGCAGTCAAGGGTAGCTTAGGGTTAGGGTTAGGGTTAGGGTACAGCTTAGGGTACGGGTTCGGGGAGGGGTTCGGGGAGGGGTTCGGGTACGGCGTAGGGTATGGGCTAGGGTTAGGGTTAGGGTTAGTGTTAGGGTTAGGGCTCGGTTTAGGGTACGGGTTAGGATTAGGGTACGCGTTAGGGTTAGGGTAGGGGTTAGGGTTAGGGTACGCGTTAGGGTTAGGGTAGTTATTAAACCTATCCCACTCTCTAGATACCCCTTAGCACGTAAAGGAATATTATTTGGGGGTCCAGCCATGGAGAAGAGTTTAGACACTAGGATAAGATAAGGAACACACCCATTCTCAAGAAATCACATTAGGATTCTCTTTTTAACCTGTTCCTTAAAACATTAGTGCTTAGGAAATCTATTGGAGGCAGAAGCAGTCAAGGGTAGCTTAGGGTTAGGGTTAGGGTTAGGGTACGGCTTAGGGTACGGGTTCGGGGAGGGGTTCGGGTACGGCGTAGGGTATGGGCTAGGGTTAGGGTTAGGGTTAGTGTTAGGGTTAGGGCTCGGTTTAGGGTACGGGTTAGGATTAGGGTACGCGTTAGGTTTAGGGTAGGGGTTAGGGTTAGGGTACGCGTTAGGGCTAGGGTACTTATTAAACCTATCCCACTCTCTAGATACCCCTTAGCACGTAAAGGAATATTATTTGGGGGTCCAGCCATGGAGAAGAGTTTAGACACTAGGATGAGAGAAGGAACACACCCATTCTCAAGAAATCACATTAGGATTCTCTTTTTAACCTGTTCCTTAAAACAGTAGTGCTTAGGAAATCTATTGGAGGCAGAAGCAGTCAAGGGTAGCTTAGGGTTAGGGTTAGGGTTAGGGTTAGGGTTAGGGTTAGGGTACGGCTTAGGGTACGGGTTCGGGGAGGGGTTCGGGTACGGCGTAGGGTATGGGCTAGGGTTAGGGTTAGTGTTAGGGTTAGGGCTCGGTTTAGGGTACGGGTTAGGATTAGGGTACGCGTTAGGGTTAGGGTAGGGGTTAGGGTTAGGGTACGCGTTAGGGTTAGGGTAGTTATTAAACCTATCCCACTCTCTAGATACCCCTTAGCACGTAAAGGAATATTATTTGGGGGTCCAGCCATGGAGAAGAGTTTAGACACTAGGATAAGATAAGGAACACACCCATTCTCAAGAAATCACATTAGGATTCTCTTTTTAACCTGTTCCTTAAAACACTATTGCTTAGGAAATCTATTGGAGGCAGAAGCAGTCAAGGGTAGCTCAGGGTTAGGGTTAGGGTTAGGGTTAGGGTTAGGGTTAGGGTACGGCTTAGGGTACGGGTTCGGGGAGGGGTTCGGGTACGGCGTAGGGTATGGGCTAGGGTTAGGGTTAGGGTTAGTGTTAGGGTTAGGGCTCGGTTTAGGGTACGGGTTAGGATTAGGGTACGCGTTAGGTTTAGGGTAGGGGTTAGGGGTAGGGTACGCGTTAGGGTTAGGGTAGTTATTAAACCTATCCCACTCTCTAGATACCCCTTAGCACGTAAGGGAATATTATTTGGGGGTCCAGCCGTGGAGAAGAGTTTAGACACTAGGATAAGATAAGGAACACACCCATTCTCAAGAAATCACATTAGGATTCTCTTTTTAACCTGTTCCTTAAAACACTAGTGCTTAGGAAATCTATTGGAGGCAGAAGCAGTCAGGTAGCTTAGGGTTAGGGTTAGGGTTAGGGTTAGGGTACGGCTTAGGGTACGGGTTCGGGGAGGGGTTCGGGTATGGCGTAGGGTATGGGCTAGGGTTAGGGTTAGGGTTAGTGTTAGGGTTAGGGCTCGGTTTAGGTTACGGGTTAGGAGATTAGGGTACGCGTTAGGGTTAGGGTAGGGGTTAGGGTTAGGGTACGCGTTAGGGTTAGGGTAGTTATTAAACCTATCCCACTCTCTAGATACCCCTTAGCACGTAAAGGAATATTATTTGGGGTCCAGCCATGGAGAAGAGTTTAGACACTAGGATAAGATAAGGAACACACCCATTCTCAAGAAATCACATTAGGATTCTCTTTGTTAACCTGTTCCTTAAAACACTAGTGCTTAGGAAATCTATTGGAGGCAGAAGCAGTCAAGGGTAGCTTAGGGTTAGGGTTAGGGTTAGGGTTAGGGTTAGGGTACGGCTTAGGGTACGGGTTCGGGGAGGGGTTCGGGTACGGCGTAGGGTATGGGCTAGGGTTAGGGTTAGGGTTAGTGTTAGGGTTAGGGCTCGGTTTAGGGTACGGGTTAGGATTAGGGTACGCGTTAGGGTTAGGGTAGGGGTTAGGGTTAGGGTACGCGTTAGGGTTAGGGTAGTTATTAAACCTATCCCACTCTCTAGATACCCCTTAGCACGTAAGGGAATATTATTTGGGGGTCCAGCCATGGAGAAGAGTTTAGACACTAGGATAAGATAAGGAACACACCCATTCTCAAGAAATCACATTAGGATTCTCTTTTTACCCTGTTCCTTAAAACACTAGTGCTTAGGAAATCTATTGGAGGCAGAAGCAGTCAAGGGTAGCTTAGGGTTAGGGTTAGGGTTAGGGTTAGGGTTAGGGTTAGGGTACGGCTTAGGGTACGGGTTCGGGGAGGGGTTCGGGTACGGCGTAGGGTATGGGCTAGGGTTAGGGTTAGTGTTAGGGTTAGGGCTAGGTTTAGGGTACGGGTTAGGATTAGGGTACGCGTTAGGGTTAGGGTAGGGGTTAGGGTTAGGGTACGCGTTAGGGTTAGGGTAGTTATTAAACCTATCCCACTCTCTAGATACCCCTTAGCACGTAAAGGAATATTATTTGGGGGTCCAGCCATGGAGAAGAGTTTAGACACTAGGATAAGATAAGGAACACGCCCATTCTCAAGAAATCACATTAGGATTCTCTTTTTAACCTGTTCCTTAAAACATTAGTGCTTAGGAAATCTATTGGAGGCAGAAGCAGTCAAGGGTAGCTTAGGGTTAGGGTTAGGGTTAGGGTTAGGGTTAGGGTACGGCTTAGGGTACGGGTTCGGGGAGGGGTTCGGGTACGGCGTAGGGTATGGGCTAGGGTTAGGGTTAGGGTTAGTGTTAGGGTTAGGGCTCGGTTTAGGGTACGGGTTAGGATTAGGGTACGCGTTAGGGTTAGGGTAGGGGTTAGGGTTAGGGTACGCGTTAGGGTTAGGGTAGTTATGAAACCTATCCCACTCTCTAGATACCCCTTAGCACGTAAAGGAATATTATTTGGGGGTCCAGCCATGGAGAAGAGTTTAGACACTAGGATAAGATAAGGAACACACACATTCTCAAGAAATCACATTAGGATTCTCTTTTTAACCTGTTCCTTAAAACACTAGTGCTTAGGAAATCTATTGGAGGCAGAAGCAGTCAAGGGTAGCTTAGGGTTAGGGTTAGGGTTAGGGTACAGCTTAGGGTACGGGTTCGGGGAGGGGTTCGGGGAGGGGTTCGGGTACGGCGTAGGGTATGGGCTAGGGTTAGGGTTAGGGTTAGTGTTAGGGTTAGGGCTCGGTTTAGGGTACGGGTTAGGATTAGGGTACGCGTTAGGGTTAGGGTAGGGGTTAGGGTTAGGGTACGCGTTAGGGTTAGGGTAGTTATTAAACCTATCCCACTCTCTAGATACCCCTTAGCACGTAAAGGAATATTATTTGGGGGTCCAGCCATGGAGAAGAGTTTAGACACTAGGATAAGATAAGGAACACACCCATTCTCAAGAAATCACATTAGGATTCTCTTTTTAACCTGTTCCTTAAAACATTAGTGCTTAGGAAATCTATTGGAGGCAGAAGCAGTCAAGGGTAGCTTAGGGTTAGGGTTAGGGTTAGGGTACGGCTTAGGGTACGGGTTCGGGGAGGGGTTCGGGTACGGCGTAGGGTATGGGCTAGGGTTAGGGTTAGGGTTAGTGTTAGGGTTAGGGCTCGGTTTAGGGTACGGGTTAGGATTAGGGTACGCGTTAGGTTTAGGGTAGGGGTTAGGGTTAGGGTACGCGTTAGGGCTAGGGTACTTATTAAACCTATCCCACTCTCTAGATACCCCTTAGCACGTAAAGGAATATTATTTGGGGGTCCAGCCATGGAGAAGAGTTTAGACACTAGGATGAGAGAAGGAACACACCCATTCTCAAGAAATCACATTAGGATTCTCTTTTTAACCTGTTCCTTAAAACAGTAGTGCTTAGGAAATCTATTGGAGGCAGAAGCAGTCAAGGGTAGCTTAGGGTTAGGGTTAGGGTTAGGGTTAGGGTTAGGGTTAGGGTACGGCTTAGGGTACGGGTTCGGGGAGGGGTTCGGGTACGGCGTAGGGTATGGGCTAGGGTTAGGGTTAGTGTTAGGGTTAGGGCTCGGTTTAGGGTACGGGTTAGGATTAGGGTACGCGTTAGGGTTAGGGTAGGGGTTAGGGTTAGGGTACGCGTTAGGGTTAGGGTAGTTATTAAACCTATCCCACTCTCTAGATACCCCTTAGCACGTAAAGGAATATTATTTGGGGGTCCAGCCATGGAGAAGAGTTTAGACACTAGGATAAGATAAGGAACACACCCATTCTCAAGAAATCACATTAGGATTCTCTTTTTAACCTGTTCCTTAAAACACTATTGCTTAGGAAATCTATTGGAGGCAGAAGCAGTCAAGGGTAGCTCAGGGTTAGGGTTAGGGTTAGGGTTAGGGTTAGGGTTAGGGTACGGCTTAGGGTACGGGTTCGGGGAGGGGTTCGGGTACGGCGTAGGGTATGGGCTAGGGTTAGGGTTAGGGTTAGTGTTAGGGTTAGGGCTCGGTTTAGGGTACGGGTTAGGATTAGGGTACGCGTTAGGGTTAGGGTAGGGGTTAGGGGTAGGGTACGCGTTAGGGTTAGGGTAGTTATTAAACCTATCCCACTCTCTAGATACCCCTTAGCACGTAAGGGAATATTATTTGGGGGTCCAGCCGTGGAGAAGAGTTTAGACACTAGGATAAGATAAGGAACACACCCATTCTCAAGAAATCACATTAGGATTCTCTTTTTAACCTGTTCCTTAAAACACTAGTGCTTAGGAAATCTATTGGAGGCAGAAGCAGTCAAGGGTAGCTTAGGGTTAGGGTTAGGGTTAGGGTTAGGGTACGGCTTAGGGTACGGGTTCGGGGAGGGGTTCGGGTATGGCGTAGGGTATGGGCTAGGGTTAGGGTTAGGGTTAGTGTTAGGGTTAGGGCTCGGTTTAGGTTACGGGTTAGGATTAGGGTACGCGTTAGGGTTAGGGTAGGGGTTAGGGTTAGGGTACGCGTTAGGGTTAGGGTAGTTATTAAACCTATCCCACTCTCTAGATACCCCTTAGCACGTAAAGGAATATTATTTGGGGGTCCAGCCATGGAGAAGAGTTTAGACACTAGGATAAGATAAGGAACACACCCATTCTCAAGAAATCACATTAGGATTCTCTTTTTAACCTGTTCCTTAAAACACTAGTGCTTAGGAAATCTATTGGAGGCAGAAGCAGTCAAGGGTAGCTTAGGGTTAGGGTTAGGGTTAGGGTTAGGGTTAGGGTACGGCTTAGGGTACGGGTTCGGGGAGGGGTTCGGGTACGGCGTAGGGTATGGGCTAGGGTTAGGGTTAGGGTTAGTGTTAGGGTTAGGGCTCGGTTTAGGGTACGGGTTAGGATTAGGGTACGCGTTAGGGTTAGGGTAGGGGTTAGGGTTAGGGTACGCGTTAGGGTTAGGGTAGTTATTAAACCTATCCCACTCTCTAGATACCCCTTAGCACGTAAGGGAATATTATTTGGGGGTCCAGCCATGGAGAAGAGTTTAGACACTAGGATAAGATAAGGAACACACCCATTCTCAAGAAATCACATTAGGATTCTCTTTTTAACCTGTTCCTTAAAACACTAGTGCTTAGGAAATCTATTGGAGGCAGAAGCAGTCAAGGGTAGCTTAGGGTTAGGGTTAGGGTTAGGGTTAGGGTTAGGGCACGGCTTAGGGTACGGGTTCGGGGAGGTGTTCGGGTACGGTGTAGGGTATGGGCTAGGGTTAGGGTTAGGGTTAGTGTTAGGGTTAGGGCTCGGTTTAGGGTACGGGTTAGGATTAGGGTACGCGTTAGGGTTAGGGTAGGGGTTAGGGTTAGGGTACGCGTTAGGGTTAGGGTAGTTATTAAACCTATCCCACTCTCTAGATACCCCTTAGCACGTAAAGGAATATTATTTGGGGGTCCAGCCATGGAGAAGAGTTTAGACACTAGGATAAGATAAGGAACACACCCATTCTCAAGAAATCACATTAGGATACTCTTTTTAACCTGTTCCTTAAAACACTAGTGCTTAGGAAATCTATTGGAGGCAGAAGCAGTCAAGGGTAGCTTAGGGTTAGGGTTAGGGTTAGGGTTAGGGTTACGGTACGGCTAAGGGTACGGGTTCGGGGAGGGGTTCGGGTACGGCGTAGGGTATGGGCTAGGGTTAGGGTTAGGGTTAGTGTTAGGGTTAGGGCTCGGTTTAGGGTACGGGTTAGGATTAGGGTACGCGTTAGGGTTAGGGTAGGGGTTAGGGTTAGGGTACGCGTTAGGGTTAGGGTAGTTATTAAACCTATCCCACTCTCTAGATACCCCTTAGCACGTAAGGGAATATTATTTGGGGGTCCAGCCATGGAGAAGAGTTTAGACACTAGGATAAGATAAGGAACACACCCATTCTCAAGAAATCACATTAGGATTCTCTTTTTAACCTGTTCCTTAAAACACTAGTGCTTAGGAAATCTATTGGAGGCAGAAGCAGTCAAGGGTAGCTTAGGGTTAGGGTTAGGGTTAGGGTTAGGGTACGGCTTAGGGTACGGGTTCGGGGAGGTGTTCGGGTACGGCCTAGGGTATGGGCTAGGGTTAGGGTTAGGGTTAGTGTTAGAGTTAGGGCTCGGTTTAGGGTACGGGTTAGGATTAGGGTACACGTTAGGGTTAGGGTAGGGGTTAGGGTTAGGGTACGCTTTAGGGTTAGGGTAGTTATTAAACCTATCCCACTCTCTAGATACCCCTTAGCACGTAAAGGAATATTATTTGGGGGTCCAGCCATGGAGAAGAGTTTAGACACTAGGATAAGATAAGGAACACACCCATTCTCAAGAAATCACATTAGGATTCTCTTTTTAACCTGTTCCTTAAAACACTAGTGCTTAGGAAATCTATTGGAGGCAGAAGCAGTCAAGGGTAGCTTAGGGTTAGGGTTAGGGTTAGGGTTAGGGTTAGGGTACGGCTTAGGGTACGGGTTCGGGGAGGGGTTCGGGTACGGCGTAGGGTATGGGCTAGGGTTAGGGTTAGGGTTAGTGTTAGGGTTAGGGCTCGGTTTAGGGTACGGGTTAGGATTAGGGTACGCGTTAGGGTTAGGGTAGGGGTTAGGGTTAGGGTACGCGTTAGGGTTAGGGTAGTTATTAAACCTATCCCACTCTCTAGATACCCCTTAGCACGTAAAGGAATATTATTTGGGGGTCCAGCCATGGAGAAGAGTTTAGACACTAGGATAAGATAAGGAACACACCCATTCTCAAGAAATCACATTAGGATTCTCTTTTTAACCTGTTCCTTAAAACACTAGTGCTTAGGAAATCTATTGGAGGCAGAAGCAGTCAAGGGTAGCTAAGGGTTAGGGTTAGGGTTAGGGTTAGGGTTAGGGTACGGCTTAGGGTACGGGTTCGGGGAGGGGTTCGGGTACGGCGTAGGGTATGGGCTAGGGTTAGGGTTAGGGTTAGTGTTAGGGTTAGGGCTCGGATTAGGGTACGGGTTAGGATTAGGGTACGCGTTAGGGTTAGGGTAGTGGTTAGGGTTAGGGTACGCGTTAGGGTTAGGGTAGTTATTAAACCTATCCCACTCTCTAGATACCCCTTAGCACGTAAAGGAATATTATTTGGGGGTCCAGCCATGGAGAAGAGTTTAGACACTAGGATAAGATAAGGAACACACCCATTCTCAAGAAATCACATTAGGATTCTCTTTTTAACCTGTTCCTTAAAACACTAGTGCTTAGGAAATCTATCGGAGGCAGAAGCAGTCAAGGGTAGCTTAGGGTTAGGGTTAGGGTTAGGGTTAGGGTTAGGGTACGGCTTAGGGTACGGGTTCGGGGAGGGGTTCGGGTACGGCGTAGGGTATGGGCTAGGGTTAGGGTTAGGGTTAGTGTTAGGGTTAGGGCTCGGTTTAGGGTACGGGTTAGGATTAGGGTACGCGTTAGGGTTAGGGTAGGGGTTAGGGTTAGGGTACGCGTTAGGGTTAGGGTAGTTATTAAACCTATCCCACTCTCTAGATACCCCTTAGCACGTAAAGGAATATTATTTGGGGGTCCAGCCATGGAGAAGAGTTTAGACACTAGGATAAGATAAGGAACACACCCATTCTCAAGAAATCACTTTAGGATTCTCTTTTTAACCTGTTCCTTAAAACACTAGTGCTTAGGAAATCTATTGGAGGCAGAAGCAGTCAAGGGTAGCTTAGGGTTAGGGTTAGGGTTAGGGTTAGGGTTAGGGTACGGCTTAGGGTACGGGTTCGGGGAGGGGTTCGGGTACGGCGTAGGGTATGGGCTAGGGTTAGGGTTAGGGTTAGTGTTAGGTTTAGGGCTCGGTTTAGGGTACGGGTTAGGATTAGGGTACGCGTTAGGGTTAGGGCAGGGGTTAGGGTTAGGGTACGCGTTAGGGTTAGGGTAGTTATTAAACCTATCCCACTCTCTAGATACCCCTTAGCACGTAAGGGAATATTATTTGGGGGTCCAGCCATGGAGAAGAGTTTAGACACTAGGATAAGATAAGGAGCACACCCATTCTCAAGAAATCACATTAGGATTCTGTTTTTAACCTGTTCCTTAAAACACTAGTGCTTAGGAAATCTATTGGAGGCAGAAGCAGTCAAGGGTAGCTTAGGGTTAGTGTTAGGGTTAGGGTTAGGGTTAGGGTACGGCCTAGGGTACGGGTTCGGGGAGGGGTTCGGGTACGGCGTAGGGCATGGGCTATGGTTAGGGTTAGGGTTAGTGTTAGGGTTAGGACTCGGTTTAGGGTACGGGTTAGGATTAGGGTACGCGTTAGGGCTAGGGTAGGGGTTAGGGTTAGGGTACGCGTTAGGGTTAGGGTACTTATTAAACCTATCCCACTCTCTAGATACCCCTTAGCACGTAAAGGAATATTATTTGGGGGTCCAGCCATGGATAAGAGTTTAGACACTAGGATAAGATAAGGAACACACCCATTCTCAAGAAATCACATTAGGATTCTCTTTTTAACCTGTTCCTTAAAACAGTAGTGCTTAGGAAATCTATTGGAGGCAGAAGCAGTCAAGGGTAGCTTAGGGTTAGGGTTAGGTTTAGGGTTAGGGTTAGGGTACGGCTTAGGGTACGGGTTCGGGGAGGGGTTCGGGTACGGCGTAGGGTATGGGCTAGGGTTAGGGTTAGGGTTAGTGTTAGGGTTAGGGCTCGGTTTAGGGTACGGGTTAGGATTAGGATACGCGTTAGGGTTAGGGTAGGGGTTAGGGTTAGGGTACGCGTTAGGGTTAGGGTAGTTATTAAACCTATCCCACTCTCTAGATACCCCTTAGCACGTAAAGGAATATTATTTGGGGGTCCAGCCATGGAGAAGAGTTTAGACACTAGGATAAGATAAGGAACACACCCATTCTCAAGAAATCACATTAGGATTCTCTTTTTAACCTGTTCCTTAAAACATTAGTGCTTAGGAAATCTATTGGAGGCAGAAGCAGTCAAGGGTAGCTTAGGGTTAGGGTTAGGGTTAGGGTATGGCTTAGGGTACGGGTTCGGGGAGGGGTTCGGGTACGGCGTAGGGTATGGGCTAGGGTTAGGGTTAGGGTTAGTGTTAGGGTTAGGGCTCGGTTTAGGGTACGGGTTAGGATTAGGGTACGCGTTAGGGTTAGGGTAGGGGTTAGGGTTAGGGTACGCGTTAGGGTTAGGGTAGTTATTAAACCTATCCCACTCTCTAGATACCCCTTAGCACGTAAAGGAATATTATTTGGGGGTCCAGCCATGGAGAAGAGTTTAGACACTAGGATAAGATAAGGAACACACCCATTCTCAAGAAATCACATTAGGATTCTCTTTTTAACCTGTTCCTTAAAACACTAGTGCTTAGGAAATCTATTGGAGGCAGAAGCAGTCAAGGGTAGCTTAGGGTTAGGGTTAGGGTTAGGGTTAGGGTTAGGGTACGGCTTAGGGTACGGGTTCGGGGAGGGGTTCGGGTACGGCGTAGGGTATGGGCTAGGGTTAGGGTTAGGGTTAGTGTTAGGGTTAGGGCTCGGATTAGGGTACGGGTTAGGATTAGGGTACGCGTTAGGGTTAGGGTAGTGGTTAGGGTTAGGGTACGCGTTAGGGTTAGGGTAGTTATTAAACCTATCCCACTCTCTAGATACCCCTTAGCACGTAAAGGAATATTATTTGGGGGTCCAGCCATGGAGAAGAGTTTAGACACTAGGATAAGATAAGGAACACACCCATTCTCAAGAAATCACATTAGGATTCTCTTTTTAACCTGTTCCTTAAAACACTAGTGCTTAGGAAATCTATCGGAGGCAGAAGCAGTCAAGGGTAGCTTAGGGTTAGGGTTAGGGTTAGGGTTAGGGTTAGGGTACGGCTTAGGGTACGGGTTCGGGGAGGGGTTCGGGTACGGCGTAGGGTATGGGCTAGGGTTAGGGTTAGGGTTAGTGTTAGGGTTAGGGCTCGGTTTAGGGTACGGGTTAGGATTAGGGTACGCGTTAGGGTTAGGGTAGGGGTTAGGGTTAGGGTACGCGTTAGGGTTAGGGTAGTTATTAAACCTATCCCACTCTCTAGATACCCCTTAGCACGTAAAGGAATATTATTTGGGGGTCCAGCCATGGAGAAGAGTTTAGACACTAGGATAAGATAAGGAACACACCCATTCTCAAGAAATCACTTTAGGATTCTCTTTTTAACCTGTTCCTTAAAACACTAGTGCTTAGGAAATCTATTGGAGGCAGAAGCAGTCAAGGGTAGCTTAGGGTTAGGGTTAGGGTTAGGGTTAGGGTTAGGGTACGGCTTAGGGTACGGGTTCGGGGAGGGGTTCGGGTACGGCGTAGGGTATGGGCTAGGGTTAGGGTTAGGGTTAGTGTTAGGTTTAGGGCTCGGTTTAGGGTACGGGTTAGGATTAGGGTACGCGTTAGGGTTAGGGCAGGGGTTAGGGTTAGGGTACGCGTTAGGGTTAGGGTAGTTATTAAACCTATCCCACTCTCTAGATACCCCTTAGCACGTAAGGGAATATTATTTGGGGGTCCAGCCATGGAGAAGAGTTTAGACACTAGGATAAGATAAGGAACACACCCATTCTCAAGAAATCACATTAGGATTCTGTTTTTAACCTGTTCCTTAAAACACTAGTGCTTAGGAAATCTATTGGAGGCAGAAGCAGTCAAGGGTAGCTTAGGGTTAGTGTTAGGGTTAGGGTTAGGGTTAGGGTACGGCCTAGGGTACGGGTTCGGGGAGGGGTTCGGGTACGGCGTAGGGCATGGGCTATGGTTAGGGTTAGGGTTAGTGTTAGGGTTAGGGCTCGGTTTAGGGTACGGGTTAGGATTAGGGTACGCGTTAGGGCTAGGGTAGGGGTTAGGGTTAGGGTACGCGTTAGGGTTAGGGTACTTATTAAACCTATCCCACTCTCTAGATACCCCTTAGCACGTAAAGGAATATTATTTGGGGGTCCAGCCAAGGATAAGAGTTTAGACACTAGGATAAGATAAGGAACACACCCATTCTCAAGAAATCACATTAGGATTCTCTTTTTAACCTGTTCCTTAAAACAGTAGTGCTTAGGAAATCTATTGGAGGCAGAAGCAGTCAAGGGTAGCTTAGGGTTAGGGTTAGGTTTAGGGTTAGGGTTAGGGTACGGCTTAGGGTACGGGTTCGGGGAGGGGTTCGGGTACGGCGTAGGGTATGGGCTAGGGTTAGGGTTAGGGTTAGTGTTAGGGTTAGGGCTCGGTTTAGGGTACGGGTTAGGATTAGGATACGCGTTAGGGTTAGGGTAGGGGTTAGGGTTAGGGTACGCGTTAGGGTTAGGGTAGTTATTAAACCTATCCCACTCTCTAGATACCCCTTAGCACGTAAAGGAATATTATTTGGGGGTCCAGCCATGGAGAAGAGTTTAGACACTAGGATAAGATAAGGAACACACCCATTCTCAAGAAATCACATTAGGATTCTCTTTTTAACCTGTTCCTTAAAACACTAGTGCTTAGGAAATCTATTGGAGGCAGAAGCAGTCAAGGGTAGCTTAGGGTTAGTGTTAGGGTTAGGGTACAGCTTAGGGTACGGGTTCGGGGAGGGGTTCGGGGAGGGGTTCGGGTACGGCGTAGGGTATGGGCTAGGGTTAGGGTTAGGGTTAGTGTTAGGGTTAGGGCTCGGTTTAGGGTACGGGTTAGGATTAGGGTACGCGTTAGGTTTAGGGTAGGGGTTAGGGTTAGGGTACGCGTTAGGGTTAGGGTACTTATTAAACCTATCCCACTCTCTAGATACCCCTTAGCACGTAAAGGAATATTATTTGGGGGTCCAGCCATGGAGAAGAGTTTAGACACTAGGATGAGAGAAGGAACACACCCATTCTCAAGAAATCACATTAGGATTCTCTTTTTAACCTGTTCCTTAAAACAGTAGTGCTTAGGAAATCTATTGGAGGCAGAAGCAGTCAAGGGTAGCTTAGGGTTAGGGTTAGGGTTAGGGTTAGGGTTAGGGTTAGGGTACGGCTTAGGGTACGGGTTCGGGGAGGGGTTCGGGTACGGCGTAGGGTATGGGCTAGGGTTAGGGTTAGTGTTAGGGTTAGGGCTAGGTTTAGGGTACGGGTTAGGATTAGGGTACGCGTTAGGGTTAGGGTAGGGGTTAGGGTTAGGGTACGCGTTAGGGTTAGGGTAGTTATTAAACCTATCCCACTCTCTAGATACCCCTAAGCACGTAAAGGAATATTATTTGGGGGTCCAGCCATGGAGAAGAGTTTAGACACTAGGATAAGATAAGGAACACGCCCATTCTCAAGAAATCACATTAGGATTCTCTTTTTAACCTGTTCCTTAAAACATTAGTGCTTAGGAAATCTATTGGAGGCAGAAGCAGTCAAGGGTAGCTTAGGGTTAGGGTTAGGGTTAGGGTTAGGGTTAGGGTACGGCTTAGGGTACGGGTTCGGGGAGGGGTTCGGGTACGGCGTAGGGTATGGGCTAGGGTTAGGGTTAGGGTTAGTGTTAGGGTTAGGGCTCGGTTTAGGGTACGGGTTAGGATTAGGGTACGCGTTAGGGTTAGGGTAGGGGTTAGGGTTAGGGTACGCGTTAGGGTTAGGGTAGTTATTAAACCTATCCCACTCTCTAGATACCCCTTAGCACGTAAAGGAATATTATTTGGGGGTCCAGCCATGGAGAAGAGTTTAGACACTAGGATAAGATAAGGAACACACACATTCTCAAGAAATCACATTAGGATTCTCTTTTTAACCTGTTCCTTAAAACACTAGTGCTTAGGAAATCTATTGGAGGCAGAAGCAGTCAAGGGTAGCTTAGGGTTAGGGTTAGGGTTAGGGTACAGCTTAGGGTACGGGTTCGGGGAGGGGTTCGGGGAGGGGTTCGGGTACGGCGTAGGGTATGGGCTAGGGTTAGGGTTAGGGTTAGTGTTAGGGTTAGGGCTCGGTTTAGGGTACGGGTTAGGATAAGGGTACGCGTTAGGGTTAGGGTAGGGGTTAGGGTTAGGGTACGCGTTAGGGTTAGGGTAGTTATTAAACCTATCCCACTCTCTAGATACCCCTTAGCACGTAAAGGAATATTATTTGGGGGTCCAGCCATGGAGAAGAGTTTAGACACTAGGATAAGATAAGGAACACACCCATTCTCAAGAAATCACATTAGGATTCTCTTTTTAACCTGTTCCTTAAAACATTAGTGCTTAGGAAATCTATTGGAGGCAGAAGCAGTCAAGGGTAGCTTAGGGTTAGGGTTAGGGTTAGGGTACGGCTTAGGGTACGGGTTCGGGGAGGGGTTCGGGTACGGCGTAGGGTATGGGCTAGGGTTAGGGTTAGGGTTAGTGTTAGGGTTAGGGCTCGGTTTAGGGTACGGGTTAGGATTAGGGTACGCGTTAGGTTTAGGGTAGGGGTTAGGGTTAGGGTACGCGTTAGGGTTAGGGTACTTATTAAACCTATCCCACTCTCTAGATACCCCTTAGCACGTAAAGGAATATTATTTGGGGGTCCAGCCATGGAGAACAGTTTAGACACTAGGATGAGAGAAGGAACACACCCATTCTCAAGAAATCACATTAGGATTCTCTTTTTAACCTGTTCCTTAAAACACTAGTGCTTAGGAAATCTATTGGAGGCAGAAGCAGTCAAGGGTAGCTCAGGGTTAGGGTTAGGGTTAGGGTTAGGGTTAGGGTTAGGGTACGGCTTAGGGTACGGGTTCGGGGAGGGGTTAGGGTTAGGGTTAGGGTTAGGGTTAGGGTTAGTGTTAGGGTTAGGGCTCAGTTTAGGGTACGGGTTAGGATTAGGGTACGCGTTAGGGTTAGGGTAGGGGTTAGGGTTAGGGTACGCGTTAGGGTTAGGGTAGTTATTAAACCTATCCCACTCTCTAGATACCCCTTAGCACGTAAGGGAATATTATTTGGGGGTCCAGCCATGGAGAAGAGTTTAGACACTAGGATAAGATAAGGAACACACCCATTCTCAAGAAATCACATTAGGATTCTCTTTTTAACCTGTTCCTTAAAACACTAGTGCTTAGGAAATCTATTGGAGGCAGAAGCAGTCAAGGGTAGCTTAGGGTTAGGGTTAGGGTTAGGGTTAGGGTTAGGGTTAGGGTACGGCTTAGGGTACGGGTTCGGGGAGGGGTTCGGGTACGGCGTAGGGTATGGGCTAGGGTTAGGGTTAGTGTTAGGGTTAGGGCTAGGTTTAGGGTACGGGTTAGGATTAGGGTACGCGTTAGGGTTAGGGTAGGGGTTAGGGTTAGGGTACGCGTTAGGGTTAGGGTAGTTATTAAACCTATCCCACTCTCTAGATACCCCTTAGCACGTAAAGGAATATTATTTGGGGGTCCAGCCATGGAGAAGAGTTTAGACACTAGGATAAGATAAGGAACACGCCCATTCTCAAGAAATCACATTAGGATTCTCTTTTTAACCTGTTCCTTAAAACATTAGTGCTTAGGAAATCTATTGGATGCAGAAGCAGTCAAGGGTAGCTTAGGGTTAGGGTTAGGGTTAGGGTTAGGGTTAGGGTACGGCTTAGGGTACGGGTTCGGGGAGGGGTTCGGGTACGGCGTAGGGTATGGGCTAGGGTTAGGGTTAGGGTTAGTGTTAGGGTTAGGGCTCGGTTTAGGGTACGGGTTAGGATTAGGGTACGCGTTAGGGTTAGGGTAGGGGTTAGGGTTAGGGTACGCGTTAGGGTTAGGGTAGTTATTAAACCTATCCCACTCTCTAGATACCCCTTAGCACGTAAAGGAATATTATTTGGGGGTCCAGCCATGGAGAAGAGTTTAGACACTAGGATAAGATAAGGAACACACACATTCTCAAGAAATCACATTAGGATTCTCTTTTTAACCTGTTCCTTAAAACACTAGTGCTTAGGAAATCTATTGGAGGCAGAAGCAGTCAAGGGTAGCTTAGGGTTAGGGTTAGGGTTAGGGTACAGCTTAGGGTACGGGTTCGGGGAGGGGTTCGGGGAGGGGTTCGGGTACGGCGTAGGGTATGGGCTAGGGTTAGGGTTAGGGTTAGTGTTAGGGTTAGGGCTCGGTTTAGGGTACGGGTTAGGATTAGGGTACGCGTTAGGGTTAGGGTAGGGGTTAGGGTTAGGGTACGCGTTAGGGTTAGGGTAGTTATTAAACCTATCCCACTCTCTAGATACCCCTTAGCACGTAAAGGAATATTATTTGGGGGTCCAGCCATGGAGAAGAGTTTAGACACTAGGATAAGATAAGGAACACACCCATTCTCAAGAAATCACATTAGGATTCTCTTTTTAACCTGTTCCTTAAAACATTAGTGCTTAGGAAATCTATTGGAGGCAGAAGCAGTCAAGGGTAGCTTAGGGTTAGGGTTAGGGTTAGGGTACGGCTTAGGGTACGGGTTCGGGGAGGGGTTCGGGTACGGCGTAGGGTATGGGCTAGGGTTAGGGTTAGGGTTAGTGTTAGGGTTAGGGCTCGGTTTAGGGTACGGGTTAGGATTAGGGTACGCGTTAGGTTTAGGGTAGGGGTTAGGGTTAGGGTACGCGTTAGGGTTAGGGTACTTATTAAACCTATCCCACTCTCTAGATACCCCTTAGCACGTAAAGGAATATTATTTGGGGGTCCAGCCATGGAGAAGAGTTTAGACACTAGGATGAGAGAAGGAACACACCCATTCTCAAGAAATCACATTAGGATTCTCTTTTTAACCTGTTCCTTAAAACAGTAGTGCTTAGGAAATCTATTGGAGGCAGAAGCAGTCAAGGGTAGCTTAGGGTTAGGGTTAGGGTTAGGGTTAGGGTTAGGGTTAGGGTACGGCTTAGGGTACGGGTTCGGGGAGGGGTTCGGGTACGGCGTAGGGTATGGGCTAGGGTTAGGGTTAGTGTTAGGGTTAGGGCTCGGTTTAGGGTACGGGTTAGGATTAGGGTACGCGTTAGGGTTAGGGTAGGGGTTAGGGTTAGGGTACGCGTTAGGGTTAGGGTAGTTATTAAACCTATCCCACTCTCTAGATACCCCTTAGCACGTAAAGGAATATTATTTGGGGGTCCAGCCATGGAGAAGAGTTTAGACACTAGGATAAGATAAGGAACACACCCATTCTCAAGAAATCACATTAGGATTCTCTTTTTAACCTGTTCCTTAAAACATTAGTGCTTAGGAAATCTATTGGAGGCAGAAGCAGTCAAGGGTAGCTTAGGGTTAGGGTTAGGGTTAGGGTACGGCTTAGGGTACGGGTTCGGGGAGGGGTTCGGGTACGGCGTAGGGTATGGGCTAGGGTTAGGGTTAGGGTTAGTGTTAGGGTTAGGGCTCGGTTTAGGGTACGGGTTAGGATTAGGGTACGCGTTAGGTTTAGGGTAGGGGTTAGGGTTAGGGTACGCGTTAGGGTTAGGGTACTTATTAAACCTATCCCACTCTCTAGATACCCCTTAGCACGTAAAGGAATATTATTTGGGGGTCCAGCCATGGAGAAGAGTTTAGACACTAGGATAAGATACGGAACACACCCATTCTCAAGAAATCACATTAGGATTCTCTTTTTAACCTGTTCCTTAAAACACTAGTGCTTAGGAAATCTATCGGAGGCAGAAGCAGTCAAGGGTAGCTTAGGGTTAGGGTTAGGTTTAGGGTTAGGGTTAGGGTACGGCTTAGGGTACGGGTTCGGGGAGGGGTTCGGGTACGGCGTAGGGTATGGGCTAGGGTTAGGGTTAGGGTTAGTGTTAGGGTTAGGGCTCGGTTTAGGGTACGGGTTAGGATTAGGGTACGCGTTAGGGTTAGGGTAGGGGTTAGGGTTAGGGTACGCGTTAGGGTTAGGGTAGTTATTAAACCTATCCCACTCTCTAGATACCCCTTAGCACGTAAGGGAATATTATTTGGGGGTCCAGCCATGGAGAAGAGTTTAGACACTAGGATAAGATAAGGAACACACCCATTCTCAAGAAATCACATTAGGATTCTCTTTTTAACCTGTTCCTTAAAACACTAGTGCTTAGGAAATCTATTGGAGGCAGAAGCAGTCAAGGGTAGCTTAGGGTTAGGGTTAGGGTTAGGGTTAGGGTTAGGGTTAGGGTTAGGGTACGGCTTAGGGTACGGGTTCGGGGAGGGGTTCGGGTACGGCGTAGGGTATGGGCTAGGGTTAGGGTTAGTGTTAGGGTTAGGGCTAGGTTTAGGGTACGGGTTAGGATTAGGGTACGCGTTAGGGTTAGGGTAGGGGTTAGGGTTAGGGTACGCGTTAGGGTTAGGGTAGTTATTAAACCTATCCCACTCTCTAGATACCCCTTAGCACGTAAAGGAATATTATTTGGGGGTCCAGCCATGGAGAAGAGTTTAGACACTAGGATAAGATACGGAACACACCCATTCTCAAGAAATCACATTAGGATTCTCTTTTTAACCTGTTCCTTAAAACACTAGTGCTTAGGAAATCTATCGGAGGCAGAAGCAGTCAAGGGTAGCTTAGGGTTAGGGTTAGGTTTAGGGTTAGGGTTAGGGTACGGCTTAGGGTACGGGTTCGGGGAGGGGTTCGGGTACGGCGTAGGGTATGGGCTAGGGTTAGGGTTAGGGTTAGTGTTAGGGTTAGGGCTCGGTTTAGGGTACGGGTTAGGATTAGGGTACGCGTTAGGGTTAGGGTAGGGGTTAGGGTTAGGGTACGCGTTAGGGTTAGGGTAGTTATTAAACCTATCCCACTCTCTAGATACCCCTTAGCACGTAAGGGAATATTATTTGGGGGTCCAGCCATGGAGAAGAGTTTAGACACTAGGATAAGATAAGGAACACACCCATTCTCAAGAAATCACATTAGGATTCTCTTTTTAACCTGTTCCTTAAAACACTAGTGCTTAGGAAATCTATTGGAGGCAGAAGCAGTCAAGGGTAGCTTAGGGTTAGGGTTAGGGTTAGGGTTAGGGTTAGGGTTAGGGTACGGCTTAGGGTACGGGTTCGGGGAGGGGTTCGGGTACGGCGTAGGGTATGGGCTAGGGTTAGGGTTAGTGTTAGGGTTAGGGCTAGGTTTAGGGTACGGGTTAGGATTAGGGTACGCGTTAGGGTTAGGGTAGGGGTTAGGGTTAGGGTACGCGTTAGGGTTAGGGTAGTTATTAAACCTATCCCACTCTCTAGATACCCCTTAGCACGTAAAGGAATATTATTTGGGGGTCCAGCCATGGAGAAGAGTTTAGACACTAGGATAAGATAAGGAACACGCCCATTCTCAAGAAATCACATTAGGATTCTCTTTTTAACCTGTTCCTTAAAACATTAGTGCTTAGGAAATCTATTGGATGCAGAAGCAGTCAAGGGTAGCTTAGGGTTAGGGTTAGGTTTAGGGTTAGGGTTAGGGTACGGCTTAGGGTACGGGTTCGGGGAGGGGTTCGGGTACGGCGTAGGGTATGGGTTAGGGTTAGGGTTAGGGTTAGTGTTAGGGTTAGGGCTCGGTTTAGGGTACGGGTTAGGATTAGGGTACGCGTTAGGGTTAGGGTAGGGGTTAGGGTTAGGGTACGCGTTAGGGTTAGGGTAGTTATTAAACCTATCCCACTCTCTAGATACCCCTTAGCACGTAAGGGAATATTATTTGGGGGTCCAGCCATGGAGAAGAGTTTAGACACTAGGATAAGATAAGGAACACACCCATTCACAAGAAATCACATTAGGATTCTCTTTTTAACCTGTTCCTTAAAACACTAGTGCTTAGGAAATCTATCGGAGGCAGAAGCAGTCAAGGGTAGCTTAGGGTTAGGGTTAGGGTTAGGGTTAGGGTTAGGGTACGGCTTAGGGTACGGGTTCGGGGAGGGGTTCGGGTACGGCGTAGGGTATGGGCTATGGTTAGGGTTAGGGTTAGTGTTAGGGTTAGGGCTCGGTTTAGGGTACGGGTTAGGATTAGGGTACGCGTTAGGGTTAGGGTAGGGGTTAGGGTTAGGGTACGCGTTAGGGTTAGGGTAGTTATTAAACCTATCCCACTCTCTAGATACCCCTTAGCACGTAAGGGAATATTATTTGGGGGTCCAGCCATGGAGAAGAGTTTAGACACTAGGATAAGATAAGGAACACACCCATTCTCAAGAAATCACATTAGGATTCTCTTTTTAACCTGTTCCTTAAAACACTAGTGCTTAGGAAATCTATTGGAGGCAGAAGCAGTCAAGGGTAGCTTAGGGTTAGGGTTAGGGTTAGGGTACGGCTTAGGGTACGGGTTCGGGGAGGGGTTCGGGTATGGCGTAGGGTATGGGCTAGGGTTAGGGTTAGGGTTAGTGTTAGGGTTAGGGCTCGGTTTAGGGTACGGGTTAGGATTAGGGTACGCGTTAGGGTTAGGGTACGCGTTAGGGTTAGGGTAGTTATTAAACCTATCCCACTCTCTAGATACCCCTTAGCACGTAAAGGAATATTATTTGGGGGTCCAGCCATGGAGAAGAGTTTAGACACTAGGATAAGATACGGAACACACCCATTCTCAAGAAATCACATTAGGATTCTCTTTTTAACCTGTTCCTTAAAACACTAGTGCTTAGGAAATCTATCGGAGGCAGAAGCAGTCAAGGGTAGCTTAGGGTTAGGGTTAGGTTTAGGGTTAGGGTTAGTGTACGGCTTAGGGTACGGGTTCGGGGAGGGGTTCGGGTACGGCGTAGGGTATGGGCTAGGGTTAGGGTTAGGGTTAGTGTTAGGGTTAGGGCTCGGTTTAGGGTACGGGTTAGGATTAGGGTACGCGTTAGGGTTAGGGTAGGGGTTAGGGTTAGGGTACGCGTTAGGGTTAGGGTAGTTATTAAACCTATCCCACTCTCTAGATACCCCTTAGCACGTAAGGGAATATTATTTGGGGGTCCAGCCATGGAGAAGAGTTTAGACACTAGGATAAGATAAGGAACACACCCATTCTCAAGAAATCACATTAGGATTCTCTTTTTAACCTGTTCCTTAAAACACTAGTGCTTAGGAAATCTATTGGAGGCAGAAGCAGTCAAGGGTAGCTTAGGGTTAGGGTTAGGGTTAGGGTTAGGGTTAGGGTTAGGGTACGGCTTAGGGTACGGGTTCGGGGAGGGGTTCGGGTACGGCGTAGGGTATGGGCTAGGGTTAGGGTTAGTGTTAGGGTTAGGGCTCGGTTTAGGGTACGGGTTAGGATTAGGGTACGCGTTAGGGTTAGGTTAGGGGTTAGGGTTAGGGTACGCGTTAGGGTTAGGGTAGTTATTAAACCTATCCCACTCTCTAGATACCCCTTAGCACGTAAGGGAATATTATTTGGGGGTCCAGCCATGGAGAAGAGTTTAGACACTAGGATAAGATAAGGAACACACCCATTCTCAAGAAATCACATTAGGATTCTCTTTTTAACCTGTTCCTTAAAACACTAGTGCTTAGGAAATCTATTGGAGGCAGAAGCAGTCAAGGGTAGCTTAGGGTTAGGGTTAGGGTTAGGGTTAGGGTTAGGGTTAGGGTACGGCTTAGGGTACGGGTTCGGGGAGGGGTTCGGGTACGGCGTAGGGTATGGGCTAGGGTTAGGGTTAGTGTTAGGGTTAGGGCTAGGTTTAGGGTACGGGTTAGGATTAGGGTACGCGTTAGGGTTAGGGTAGGGGTTAGGGTTAGGGTACGCGTTAGGGTTAGGGTAGTTATTAAACCTATCCCACTCTCTAGATACCCCTTAGCACGTAAAGGAATATTATTTGGGGGTCCAGCCATGGAGAAGAGTTTAGACACTAGGATAAGATAAGGAACACGCCCATTCTCAAGAAATCACATTAGGATTCTCTTTTTAACCTGTTCCTTAAAACATTAGTGCTTAGGAAATCTATTGGATGCAGAAGCAGTCAAGGGTAGCTTAGGGTTAGGGTTAGGGTTAGGGTTAGGGTTAGGGTACGGCTTAGGGTACGGGTTCGGGGAGGGGTTCGGGTACGGCGTAGGGTATGGGCTAGGGTTAGGGTTAGGGTTAGTGTTAGGGTTAGGGCTCGGTTTAGGGTACGGGTTAGGATTAGGGTACGCGTTAGGGTTAGGGTAGGGGTTAGGGTTAGGGTACGCGTTAGGGTTAGGGTAGTTATTAAACCTATCCCACTCTCTAGATACCCCTTAGCACGTAAAGGAATATTATTTGGGGGTCCAGCCATGGAGAAGAGTTTAGACACTAGGATAAGATAAGGAACACACACATTCTCAAGAAATCACATTAGGATTCTCTTTTTAACCTGTTCCTTAAAACACTAGTGCTTAGGAAATCTATTGGAGGCAGAAGCAGTCAAGGGTAGCTTAGGGTTAGGGTTAGGGTTAGGGTACAGCTTAGGGTACGGGTTCGGGGAGGGGTTCGGGGAGGGGTTCGGGTACGGCGTAGGGTATGGGCTAGGGTTAGGGTTAGGGTTAGTGTTAGGGTTAGGGCTCGGTTTAGGGTACGGGTTAGGATTAGGGTACGCGTTAGGGTTAGGGTAGGGGTTAGGGTTAGGGTACGCGTTAGGGTTAGGGTAGTTATTAAACCTATCCCACTCTCTAGATACCCCTTAGCACGTAAAGGAATATTATTTGGGGGTCCAGCCATGGAGAAGAGTTTAGACACTAGGATAAGATAAGGAACACACCCATTCTCAAGAAATCACATTAGGATTCTCTTTTTAACCTGTTCCTTAAAACATTAGTGCTTAGGAAATCTATTGGAGGCAGAAGCAGTCAAGGGTAGCTTAGGGTTAGGGTTAGGGTTAGGGTACGGCTTAGGGTACGGGTTCGGGGAGGGGTTCGGGTACGGCGTAGGGTATGGGCTAGGGTTAGGGTTAGGGTTAGTGTTAGGGTTAGGGCTCGGTTTAGGGTACGGGTTAGGATTAGGGTACGCGTTAGGTTTAGGGTAGGGGTTAGGGTTAGGGTACGCGTTAGGGTTAGGGTACTTATTAAACCTATCCCACTCTCTAGATACCCCTTAGCACGTAAAGGAATATTATTTGGGGGTCCAGCCATGGAGAAGAGTTTAGACACTAGGATGAGAGAAGGAACACACCCATTCTCAAGAAATCACATTAGGATTCTCTTTTTAACCTGTTCCTTAAAACAGTAGTGCTTAGGAAATCTATTGGAGGCAGAAGCAGTCAAGGGTAGCTTAGGGTTAGGGTTAGGGTTAGGGTTAGGGTTAGGGTTAGGGTACGGCTTAGGGTACGGGTTCGGGGAGGGGTTCGGGTACGGCGTAGGGTATGGGCTAGGGTTAGGGTTAGTGTTAGGGTTAGGGCTCGGTTTAGGGTACGGGTTAGGATTAGGGTACGCGTTAGGGTTAGGGTAGGGGTTAGGGTTAGGGTACGCGTTAGGGTTAGGGTAGTTATTAAACCTATCCCACTCTCTAGATACCCCTTAGCACGTAAAGGAATATTATTTGGGGGTCCAGCCATGGAGAAGAGTTTAGACACTAGGATAAGATAAGGAACACACCCATTCTCAAGAAATCACATTAGGATTCTCTTTTTAACCTGTTCCTTAAAACATTAGTGCTTAGGAAATCTATTGGAGGCAGAAGCAGTCAAGGGTAGCTTAGGGTTAGGGTTAGGGTTAGGGTACGGCTTAGGGTACGGGTTCGGGGAGGGGTTCGGGTACGGCGTAGGGTATGGGCTAGGGTTAGGGTTAGGGTTAGTGTTAGGGTTAGGGCTCGGTTTAGGGTACGGGTTAGGATTAGGGTACGCGTTAGGTTTAGGGTAGGGGTTAGGGTTAGGGTACGCGTTAGGGTTAGGGTACTTATTAAACCTATCCCACTCTCTAGATACCCCTTAGCACGTAAAGGAATATTATTTGGGGGTCCAGCCATGGAGAAGAGTTTAGACACTAGGATGAGAGAAGGAACACACCCATTCTCAAGAAATCACATTAGGATTCTCTTTTTAACCTGTTCCTTAAAACAGTAGTGCTTAGGAAATCTATTGGAGGCAGAAGCAGTCAAGGGTAGCTTAGGGTTAGGGTTAGGGTTAGGGTTAGGGTTAGGGTTAGGGTACGGCTTAGGGTACGGGTTCGGGGAGGGGTTCGGGTACGGCGTAGGGTATGGGCTAGGGTTAGGGTTAGTGTTAGGGTTAGGGCTAGGTTTAGGGTACGGGTTAGGATTAGGGTACGCGTTAGGGTTAGGGTAGGGGTTAGGGTTAGGGTACGCGTTAGGGTTAGGGTAGTTATTAAACCTATCCCACTCTCTAGATACCCCTTAGCACGTAAAGGAATATTATTTGGGGGTCCAGCCATGGAGAAGAGTTTAGACACTAGGATAAGATAAGGAACACGCCCATTCTCAAGAAATCACATTAGGATTCTCTTTTTAACCTGTTCCTTAAAACATTAGTGCTTAGGAAATCTATTGGAGGCAGAAGCAGTCAAGGGTAGCTTAGGGTTAGGGTTAGGGTTAGGGTTAGGGTTAGGGTACGGCTTAGGGTACGGGTTCGGGGAGGGGTTCGGGTACGGCGTAGGGTATGGGCTAGGGTTAGGGTTAGGGTTAGTGTTAGGGTTAGGGCTCGGTTTAGGGTACGGGTTAGGATTAGGGTACGCGTTAGGGTTAGGGTAGGGGTTAGGGTTAGGGTACGCGTTAGGGTTAGGGTAGTTATTAAACCTATCCCACTCTCTAGATACCCCTTAGCACGTAAAGGAATATTATTTGGGGGTCCAGCCATGGAGAAGAGTTTAGACACTAGGATAAGATAAGGAACACACACATTCTCAAGAAATCACATTAGGATTCTCTTTTTAACCTGTTCCTTAAAACACTAGTGCTTAGGAAATCTATTGGAGGCAGAAGCAGTCAAGGGTAGCTTAGGGTTAGGGTTAGGGTTAGGGTACAGCTTAGGGTACGGGTTCGGGGAGGGGTTCGGGGAGGGGTTCGGGTACGGCGTAGGGTATGGGCTAGGGTTAGGGTTAGGGTTAGTGTTAGGGTTAGGGCTCGGTTTAGGGTACGGGTTAGGATTAGGGTACGCGTTAGGGTTAGGGTAGGGGTTAGGGTTAGGGTACGCGTTAGGGTTAGGGTAGTTATTAAACCTATCCCACTCTCTAGATACCCCTTAGCACGTAAAGGAATATTATTTGGGGGTCCAGCCATGGAGAAGAGTTTAGACACTAGGATAAGATAAGGAACACACCCATTCTCAAGAAATCACATTAGGATTCTCTTTTTAACCTGTTCCTTAAAACATTAGTGCTTAGGAAATCTATTGGAGGCAGAAGCAGTCAAGGGTAGCTTAGGGTTAGGGTTAGGGTTAGGGTACGGCTTAGGGTACGGGTTCGGGGAGGGGTTCGGGTACGGCGTAGGGTATGGGCTAGGGTTAGGGTTAGGGTTAGTGTTAGGGTTAGGGCTCGGTTTAGGGTACGGGTTAGGATTAGGGTACGCGTTAGGTTTAGGGTAGGGGTTAGGGTTAGGGTACGCGTTAGGGTTAGGGTACTTATTAAACCTATCCCACTCTCTAGATACCCCTTAGCACGTAAAGGAATATTATTTGGGGGTCCAGCCATGGAGAACAGTTTAGACACTAGGATGAGAGAAGGAACACACCCATTCTCAAGAAATCACATTAGGATTCTCTTTTTAACCTGTTCCTTAAAACAGTAGTGCTTAGGAAATCTATTGGAGGCAGAAGCAGTCAAGGGTAGCTTAGGGTTAGGGTTAGGGTTAGGGTTAGGGTACGGCTTAGGGTACGGGTTCGGGGAGGGGTTCGGGTACGGCGTAGGGTATGGGCTAGGGTTAGGGTTAGTGTTAGGGTTAGGGCTCGGTTTAGGGTACGGGTTAGGATTAGGGTACGCGTTAGGGTTAGGGTAGGGGTTAGGGTTAGGGTACGCGTTAGGGTTAGGGTAGTTATTAAACCTATCCCACTCTCTAGATACCCCTTAGCACGTAAAGGAATATTATTTGGGGGTCCAGCCATGGAGAAGAGTTTAGACACTAGGATAAGATAAGGAACACACCCATTCTCAAGAAATCACATTAGGATTCTCTTTTTAACCTGTTCCTTAAAACACTAGTGCTTAGGAAATCTATTGGAGGCAGAAGCAGTCAAGGGTAGCTCAGGGTTAGGGTTAGGGTTAGGGTTAGGGTTAGGGTTAGGGTACGGCTTAGGGTACGGGTTCGGGGAGGGGTTAGGGTTAGGGTTAGGGTTAGGGTTAGGGTTAGTGTTAGGGTTAGGGCTCGGTTTAGGGTACGGGTTAGGATTAGGGTACGCGTTAGGGTTAGGGTAGGGGTTAGGGTTAGGGTACGCGTTAGGGTTAGGGTAGTTATTAAACCTATCCCACTCTCTAGATACCCCTTAGCACGTAAGGGAATATTATTTGGGGGTCCAGCCATGGAGAAGAGTTTAGACACTAGGATAAGATAAGGAACACACCCATTCTCAAGAAATCACATTAGGATTCTCTTTTTAACCTGTTCCTTAAAACACTAGTGCTTAGGAAATCTATTGGAGGCAGAAGCAGTCAAGGGTAGCTTAGGGTTAGGGTTAGGGTTAGGGTTAGGGTTAGGGTTAGGGTACGGCTTAGGGTACGGGTTCGGGGAGGGATTCGGGTACGGCGTAGGGTATGGGCTAGGGTTAGGGTTAGTGTTAGGGTTAGGGCTAGGTTTAGGGTACGGGTTAGGATTAGGGTACGCGTTAGGGTTAGGGTAGGGGTTAGGGTTAGGGTACGCGTTAGGGTTAGGGTAGTTATTAAACCTATCCCACTCTCTAGATACCCCTTAGCACGTAAAGGAATATTATTTGGGGGTCCAGCCATGGAGAAGAGTTTAGACACTAGGATAAGATAAGGAACACGCCCATTCTCAAGAAATCACATTAGGATTCTCTTTTTAACCTGTTCCTTAAAACACTAGTATTTAGGAAATCTATTGGAGGCAGAAGCAGTCAAGGGTAGCTTAGGGTTAGGGTTAGGGTTAGGGTTAGGGTTAGGGTACGGCTTAGGGTACGGGTTCGGGGAGGGGTTCGGGTACGGCGTAGGGTATGGGCTAGGGTTAGGGTTAGGGTTAGTGTTAGGGTTAGGGCTCGGTTTAGGGTACGGGTTAGGATTAGGGTACGCGTTAGGGTTAGGGTAGGGGTTAGGGTTAGGGTACGCGTTAGGGTTAGGGTAGTTATTAAACCTATCCCACTCTCTAGATACCCCTTAGCACGTAAAGGAATATTATTTGGGGGTCCAGCCATGGAGAAGAGTTTAGACACTAGGATAAGATAAGGAACACACACATTCTCAAGAAATCACATTAGGATTCTCTTTTTAACCTGTTCCTTAAAACACTAGTGCTTAGGAAATCTATTGGAGGCAGAAGCAGTCAAGGGTAGCTTAGGGTTAGGGTTAGGGTTAGGGTACAGCTTAGGGTACGGGTTCGGGGAGGGGTTCGGGGAGGGGTTCGGGTACGGCGTAGGGTATGGGCTAGGGTTAGGGTTAGGGTTAGTGTTAGGGTTAGGGCTCGGTTTAGGGTACGGGTTAGGATTAGGGTACGCGTTAGGGTTAGGGTAGGGGTTAGGGTTAGGGTACGCGTTAGGGTTAGGGTAGTTATTAAACCTATCCCACTCTCTAGATACCCCTTAGCACGTAAAGGAATATTATTTGGGGGTCCAGCCATGGAGAAGAGTTTAGACACTAGGATAAGATAAGGAACACACCCATTCTCAAGAAATCACATTAGGATTCTCTTTTAAACCTGTTCCTTAAAACATTAGTGCTTAGGAAATCTATTGGAGGCAGAAGCAGTCAAGGGTAGCTTAGGGTTAGGGTTAGGGTTAGGGTACGGCTTAGGGTACGGGTTCGGGGAGGGGTTCGGGTACGGCGTAGGGTATGGGCTAGGGTTAGGGTTAGGGTTAGTGTTAGGGTTAGGGCTCGGTTTAGGGTACGGGTTAGGATTAGGGTACGCGTTAGGTTTAGGGTAGGGGTTAGGGTTAGGGTACGCGTTAGGGTTAGGGTACTTATTAAACCTATCCCACTCTCTAGATACCCCTTAGCACGTAAAGGAATATTATTTGGGGGTCCAGCCATGGAGAAGAGTTTAGACACT
>NW_026646031.1:0-38674 GCF_949987535.1 Balaenoptera acutorostrata | reverse complement strand
GTGTTAGGGTAGGGTTAGGGTTAAGGTACGCACTAGGGTGAGGGTAGTTATTAAACCTATCCCACTCTCTAGATACCCCTGAGCACGTAAAGGAATATTATTTGGGGGTCCAGCCATGGAGAAGAGTTAGACACTAGGAGAAGATAAGGAACACACCCATGACAAGAAATCACATTAGGATTCTCTTTTTAACCTGTTCCTTAAAACACTAGTGCTTAGGAAATCTATTGGAGGCAGAAGAAGTCAAGGGTAGCTTAGGGTTAGGTTAGGGTTAGGGTGAGGGTTAGGGTACGGCTTAGGGTACGGGTTCGGGGAGGGGTTAGGGTAGGGCGTAGGGTATGGGTTAGGGTTAGGGTTAGGGTTAGTGTTAGTGTTAGGGCTCGGTTTAGGGTACGGGTTAGGATTAGGGTATGCGTTAGGGTTAGGGTAGGGGTTAGGGTTACGGTACGCTTTAGGGTGAGAGTAGTTATTAAACCTATCCCACTCTCTAGATACCCCTTAGCACGTAAAGGAATATTATTTGGGGGTCCAGCCATGGAGAAGAGCTTAGACACTAGGAGAAGATAAGGAACACACCCATTATCAAGAAATCACATTAGGATTCTCTTTTTTTTTTTTTTAAATTATTTATTTATTTAATTTATTTATGGCTGTGTTGGGTCTTCGTTTCCGTGCGAGGGCTTTCTCCAGTTGTGGCAAGTGGGGACCACTCTTCATCGCGGTGCGCAGGCCTCTCATCATCGCGGCCTTTCCCGTCGCGGAGCACAGGCTCCAGACGCGCAGGCCCAGCAACTGTGGCTCACGGGCCCAGCTGCTCCGCGGCATGTGGGATCCTCCCAGACCAGGGCTCGAAGCCGCGTCCCCTGCACCGGCAGGCAGACTCTCATCAACTGCGCCACCAGGGAAACCCCAGGATTCTCTTTTTAACTTGTTCCTTAAAACACTAGTGCTTAGGAAATCTATTGGAGGCAGAAGCAGTCAATGGTAGCTTAGGGTTAGGGTAAGGGTGAGGGTGAGGGTTAGGGTACGGCTAAGGGTACGGGTTCGGGGAGGCGTTCGGGTAGGGCGTAGGGTATGGGTTAGGGTTAGGGTTAGCGCTAGTGTTAGGGTTAGGGCTCGGTTTAGGGTACGGGTTAGGATTAGGGTACGCGTTAGGGTTAGGGTAGGGGTTAGGGTTAGGGTACGCGTTAGGGTGAGGGTAGTTATTAAACCTATCCCACTCTCTAGATACCCCTTAGCACGTAAAGGAATATTATTTGGGGGTCCAGCCATGGAGAAGAGTTTAGACACTGGGAGAAGATAAGGAACACACCCATTATCAAGAAATCACATTAGGATTCTCTTTTTAACCTGTTCCTTAAAACACTAGTGCTTAGGAAATCTATTGGAGGCAGAAGCAGTCAAGGGTAGCTTAGGGTTAGGGTTACGGTGAGGGTGAGGGTTAGGGTACGGCTTAGGGTACGGGTTCGGGGAGGGGTTCGGGTAGGGCGTAGGGTATGGTTTAGGGTTAGGGTTAGGGTTAGTGTTAGGGTTAGGGCTCGGTTTAGGTTACGGGTTAGGATTAGGGTACGCGTTAATGTTAGGGTAGGGGTTAGGGTTAGGGTACGCGATAGGGTGAGGTTATTTATTAAACCTATCACACTCTTTAGATACCCCTTAGCACGTAAAGGAATATTATTTGTGGGTCCAGCCATGGAGAAGAGTTTAGACACTAGGAGAAGATAAGGAACACACCCATTATCAAGAAATCACATTAGGATTCTCTTTTTAACATGTTCCTTAAAACACTAGTGCTTAGGAAATCTATTGGAGGCAGAAGCAGTCAAGGGTAGCTTAGGGTTAGGGTTAGGGTGAGGGTGAGGGTTAGGGTACGGCTTAGGGTACGGGTTCGGGGAGGGGTTCGGGTAGGGCGTAGGGTATGGTTTAGGGTTATGGTTAGGGTTAGTGTTAGGGTTAGGGCTCGGTTTAGGGTACGGGTTAGGATTAGGGTACGTGTTAGTGTTAGGTTAGGGGTTAGGGTTAGGTTACGCGATAGGGTGAGGTTAGTTATTAAACCTATCACACTCTTTAGATACCCCTTAGCACGTAAAGGAATATTATTTGTGGGTCCAGCCATGGAGAAGAGTTTAGACATTAGGAGAAGATAAGGAACACACCCATTATCACGAAATCACATTAGGATTCTCTTTTTAACCTGTTCCTTAAAACACTATTGCTTAGGAAATCTATTGGAGGCAGAAGCAGTCAAGGGTAGCTTAGGGTTAGCGTTAGGGTTAGGGTGAGGGTTAGGGTACGGCTTAGGGTACGGGTTCGGGGAGGGGTTCGGGTAGGGCGTAAGGTATGGGATAGGGTTAGGGTTAGGGTTAGTGTTAGGGTTAGGGCTCGGTTTAGGGTACGGGTTAGGATTAGGGTACGCGTTAGGGTTAGGGTAGGGGTTAGGGTTAGGGTATGCGATAGGGTGAGGTTACTTATTAAACCTATCCCACTGTCTAGATACCCCTTAGCACGTAAAGGAATATTATTTGGAGGTCCAGCCATGGAGAAGAGTTTAGACACTAGTAGAAAATAAGGAACACACCATTATTAAGAAATCACATTAGGATTCTCTTTTTAACCTGTTCCTTAAAACACTAGTGCTTAGGAAATCTATTGGAGGCAGAAGCAGTCAAGGGTAGCTTAGGGTTAGGGTTAGGGTTAGGGTACGGCTTAGGGTGCGGGTTCGGGGAGGGGTTCGGGTAGGGCGTAGGGTATGGGTTAGGGTTAGGGTTAGGGTTAGTGTTAGGGTTCGGGCTCTGTTTACGGTACGGGTTAGGATTAGGGTACGCGTTAGTGTTAGGGTAGGGGTTAGGGTTATGGTACGCACTAGGGTGAGGGTAGTTATTAAACCTATCCCACTTTCTAGATACCCCTGAGCACGTAAAGGAATATTATTTGGGGGTCCAGCCATGGAGAAGAGTTTAGACACTAGGAAAAGATAAGGAACACACCCATTATCAAGAAATCACATTAGGATTCTCTTTTTAACTTGTTCCTTAAAACACTAGTGCTTAGGAAAACTATTGGAGGCAGAAGCAGTCAAGGGTAGCTTAGGGTTAGCGTAAGGGTGAGGGGGAGGGTTAGGGTACGGCTTAGGGTACGGGTTCGGGGAGGCGTTCGGGTAGGGCGTAGGGTATGGGTTAGGGTTAGGGTTAGCGCTAGTGTTAGGGTTAGGGCTCGGTTTAGGGTACGGGTTAGGATTAGGGTACGCGTTAGGGTTAGGGTAGGGGTTAGGGTTAGGGTATGCGATAGGGTGAGGTTACTTATTAAACCTATCCCACTCTCTAGATACCCCTTAGCACGTAAAGGAATATTATTTGGGGGTCCAGCCATGGAGAAGAGTTTAGACACTAGGAGAAAATAAGGAACACACCCATTATCAAGAAATCACATTAGGATTCTCTTTTTAACCTGTTCCTTAAAACACTAGTGCTTAGGAAATCTATTGGAGGCAGAAGCAGTCAAGGGTAGCTTAGGGTTAGGTTTAGGGTTAGGGTGATGGTTAGGGTATGGCTTAGGGTACGGGTTCGGGGAGGGGTTCGTGTAGGGCGTAGGGTATGGGTTAGGGTTAGGGTTAGGGTTAGTGTTAGGGTTAGGGCTCGGTTTAGGGTACGGGTTAGGATTAGGGTACGCGTTAGGGTTAGGGTAGGGTTTAGGGTTAGGGTACGCGTTAGGGTGAGGGTTGTTATTAAACCTATCCCACTCTCTAGATACCCCTGAGCACGTAAAGGAATATTATTTGGGGTTCCAGCCATGGAGAAGAGTTTAGACACGAGGAGAAGATAAGGAACACACCCATTATCAAGAAATCACATTAGGATTCTCTTTTTAACCTGTTCCTTAAAACACTAGTGCTTAGGAAATCTATTGGAGGCAGAAGCAGTCAAGGGTAGCTTAGGGTTAGCGTAAGGGTGAGGGGGAGGGTTAGGGTACGGCTTAGGGTACGGGTTCGGGGAGGCGTTCGGGTAGGGCGTAGGGTATGGGTTAGGGTTAGGGTTAGCGCTAGTGTTAGGGTTAGGGCTCGGTTTAGGGTACGGGTTAGGATTAGGGTACGCGTTAGGGTTAGGGTAGGGGTTAGGGTTAGGGTACGCGTTAGGGTGAGGGTAGTTATTAAACCTATCCCACTCTCTAGATACCCCTTAGCACGTAAAGGAATATTATTTGGGGGTCCAGCCATGGAGAAGAGTTTAGACACTAGGAGAAGATAAGGAACACACCCATTATCAAGAAATCACATTAGGATTCTCTTTTTAACCTGTTCCTTAAAACACTAGTGCTTAGGAATTCTATTGGAGGCAGAAGCAGTCAAGGGTAGCTTAGGGTTAGGGTGAGGGTGAGGGTGAGGGTTAGGGTACGGCTTAGGGTACGGGTTCGGGGAGGGGTTCGGGTAGGGCGTAGGGTATGGTTTAGGGTTAGGGTTAGGGTTAGTGTTAGGGTTAGGGCTCGGTTTAGGTTACGGGTTAGGATTAGGGTACGCGTTAGTGTTAGGGTAGGGGTTAGGGTTAGGGTACGCGATAGGGTGAGGTTAGTTATTAAACCTATCACACTCTTTAGATACCCCTTAGCACGTAAAGGAATATTATTTGTGGGTCCAGCCTTGGAGAAGAGTTTAGACACTAGGAGAAGATAAGGAACACACCCATTATCACGAAATCACATTAGGATTCTCTTTTTAACCTGTTCCTTAAAACACTATTGCTTAGGAAATCTATTGGAGGCAGAAGCAGTCAAGGGTAGCTTAGGGTTAGGGTTAGGGTTAGGGTGAGGGTTAGGGTACGGCTTAGGGTACGGGTTCGGGGAGGGGTTCGGGTAGGGCGTAGGGTATGGGATAGGGATAGGGTTAGGGTTAGTGTTAGGGTTAGGGCTCGGTTTAGGGTACGGGTTAGGATTAGGTTACGCGTTAGTGTTAGGGTAGTGGTTAGGGTTAGGGTACGCGATAGGGTGAGGTTAGTTATTAAACCTATCCCACTCTCTAGATACCCCTTAGCACGTAAAGGAATATTATTTGGGGGTCCAGCCATGGAGAAGAGTTTAGACACTAGGAGAAGATAAGGAACACACCCATTATCAAGAAATCACATTAGGATTCTCTTTTTAACCTGTTCCTTAAAACACTAGTGCTTAGGAAATCTATTGGAGGCAGAAGCAGTCAAGGGTAGATTAGGGATAGGGTTAGGGTTAGGGTACGGCTTAGGGTACGGGTTCGGGGAGGGGTTCGGGTAGGGCGTAGGGTATGGGTTAGGGTTAGGGTTAGGGTTAGTGTTAGGGTTAGGGCTCGGTTAAGGGTACGGGTTAGGATTAGGGTACGCGTTAGGGTTAGGGTAGGGGTTAGGGTTAGGGTATGCGATAGGGTGAGGTTACTTATTAAACCTATCCCACTCTCTAGATACCCCTTAGCACGTAAAGGAATATTATTTGGGGGTCCAGCCATGGAGAAGAGTTTAGACACTAGGAGAAAATAAGGAACACACCCATTATCAAGAAATCACATTAGGATTCTCTTTTTAACCTGTTCCTTAAAACACTAGTGCTTAGGAAATCTATTGGAGGCAGAAGCAGTCAAGGGTAGCTTAGGGTTAGGTTTAGGGTTAGGGTGAGGGTTAGGGTATGGCTTAGGGTACGGGTTCGGGGAGGGGTTCGGGTAGGGCGTAGGGTATGGGTTAGGGTTCGGGTTAGGGTTAGTGTTAGGGTTAGGGCTCGGTTTAGGGTACGGGTTAGGATTAGGGTACGCGTTAGGGTTAGGGTAGGGTTTAGGGTTAGGGTACGCGTTAGGGTGAGGGTTGTTATTAAACCTATCCCACACTCTAGATACCCCTGAGCACGTAAAGGAATATTATTTGGGGTTCCAGCCATGGAGAAGAGTTTAGACACGAGGAGAAGATAAGGAACACACCCATTATCAAGAAATCACATTAGGATTCTCTTTTTAACCTGTTCCTTAAAACACTATTGCTTAGGAAATCTATTGGAGGCAGAAGCAGTCAAGGGTAGCTTAGGGTTAGGGTTAGGGTTAGGGTGAGGGTTAGGGTACGGCTTAGGGTACGGGTTCGGGGAGGGGTTCGGGTAGGGCATAGGGTATGTTTTAGGGTTAGGGTTAGGGTTAGTGTTAGGGTTAGGGCTCGCTTTAGGGTACGGGTTAGGATTAGGGTACGCATTAGTGTTAGGGTAGGGGTTAGGGTTAGGGTACGCGATAGGGTGAGGTTAGTTATTAAACCTATCACACTCTTTAGATACCACTTAGCACGTAAAGGAATATTATTTGTGGGTCCAGCCATGGAGAAGAGTTTAGACACTAGGAGAAGATAAGGAACACACCCATTATCACGAAATCACATTAGGATTCTCTTTTTAACCTGTTCCTTAAAACACTATTGCTTAGGAAATCTATTGGAGGCAGAAGCAGTCAAGGGTAGCTTAGGGTTAGGGTTAGGGTTAGGGTACGGCTTAGGGTACGGGTTCGGGGAGGGGTTCGGGTAGGGCGTAGGGTATGGGATAGGGATAGGGTTAGGGTTAGTGTTAGGGTTAGGGCTCGGTTTAGGGTACGGGTTAGGATTAGGGTACGCGTTAGGGTTAGGGTAGGGGTTAGGGTTAGGGTATGCGATAGGGTGAGGTTACTTATTAAACCTATCCCACTCTCTAGATACCCCTGAGCACGTAAAGGAATATTATTTGGGGGTCCAGCCATGGAGAAGATTTTAGACACTAGGAGAAAATAAGGAACACACCCATTATCAAGAAATCCCATTAGGATTCTCTTTTTAACCTGTTCCTTAAAACACTAGTGCTTAGGAAATCTATTGGAGGCAGAAGCAGTCAAGGGTAGCTTAGGGTTAGGGTTAGGGTTAGGGTACGGGTTCGGGGAGGGGTTCGGGTAGGGCGTAGGGTATGGGTTAGGGTTAGGGTTAGGGTTAGTGTTAGGGTTCGGGCTCTGTTTAGGGTACGGGTTAGGATTAGGGTACGCGTTAGTGTTAGGGTAGGGGTTAGGGTTATGGTACGCACTAGGGTGAGGGTAGTTATTAAACCTATCCCACTCTCTAGATACCCCTGAGCACGTAAAGGAATATTATTTGGGGGTCCAGCCATGGAGAAGAGTTTAGACACTAGGAGAAGATAAGGAACACACCCATTATCAAGAAATCACATTAGGATTCTCTTTTTAACCTGTTCCTTAAAACACTAGTGCTTAGGAAATCTATTGGAGGCAGAAGCAATCAAGGGTAGCTTAGGGTTAGAGTTAGAGTTAGGGTGAGGGTTAGGGTACGGCATAGGTTACGGGTTCGGGGAGGGGTTAGGGTAGGGCGTAGGGTATGGTTTAGGGTTAGGGTTAGGGTTAGTGTTAGGGTTAGGGCTCGGTTTAGGGTACGGGTTAGGATTAGGGTACGCGTTAGGGTTAGGGTAGGGGTTAGGGTTAGGGTACGCTTTAGGGTGAGGGTAGTTATTAAACCTATCCCACTCTCTAGATACCCCTTAGCACGTAAAGGAATATTATTTGGGGGTCCAGCCATGGAGAAGAGCTTAGACACTCGGAGAAGATAAGGAACACACCCATTATCAAGAAATCACATTAGGATTCTCTTTTTAACTTGTTCCTTAAAACACTAGTGCTTAGGAAATCTATTGGAGGCAGAAGCAGTCAAGGGTAGCTTAGGGTTAGGGTAAGGGTGAGGGGGAGGGTTAGGGTACGGCTTAGGGTACGGGTTCGGGGAGGCGTTCGGGTAGGGCGTAGGGTATGGGTTAGGGTTAGGGTTAGCGCTAGTGTTAGGGTTAGGGCTCGGTTTAGGGTACGGGTTAGGATTAGGGTATGCGTTAGGGTTAGGGTAGGGGTTAGGGTTAGGGTACGCGTTAGAGTGAGGGTAGTTATTAAACCTATCCCACTCTCTAGATACCCCTTAGCACGTATAGGAATATTATTTGGGGGTCCAGCCATGGAGAAGAGTTTAGACACTAGGAGAAGATAAGGAACACACCCATTATCAAGAAATCACATTAGGATTCTCTTTTTAACCTGTTCCTTAAAACACTAGTGCTTAGGAATTCTATTGGAGGCAGAAGCAGTCAAGGGTAGCTTAGGGTTAGGGTTAGGGTGAGGGTGAGGGTTAGGGTACGGCTTAGGTTACGGGTTCGGGGAGGGCGTAGGGTATGGTTTAGGGTTAGGGTTAGGGTTAGTGTTAGGGTTAGGGCTCGGTTTAGGGTACGGGTTAGGATTAGGGTACGCGTTAGTGTTAGGGTAGGGGTTAGGGTTAGGGTACGCGATAGGGTGAGGTTAGTTATTAAACCTATCCCACTCTCTAGATACCCCTTAGCACGTAAAGGAATATTATTTGGGGGTCCAGCCATGGAGAAGAGTTTAGACACTAGGAGAAGATAAGGAACACACCCATTATCAAGAAATCACATTAGGATTCTCTTTTGAACCTGTTCCTTAAAACACTAGTGCTTAGGAAATCTATTGGAGGCAGAAGCAGTCAAGGGTAGCTTAGGGTTAGGTTTAGGGTTAGGGTGAGGGTTAGGGTATGGCTTAGGGTACGGGTTCGGGGAGGGGTTCGGGTAGGGCGTAGGGTATGGGTTAGGGTTAGGGTTAGGGTTAGTGTTAGGGTTAGGGCTCGGTTTAGGGTACGGGTTAGGATTAGGGTACGCGTTAGGGTTAGGGTAGGGTTTAGGGTTAGGGTACGCGTTAGGGTGAGGGTTGTTATTAAACCTATCCCACTCTCTAGATACCCCTGAGCACGTAAAGGAATATTATTTGGGGGTCCAGCCATGGAGAAGAGTTTAGACACGAGGAGAAGATAAGGAACACACCCATTATCAAGAAATCACATTAGGATTCTCTTTTTAACCTGTTCCTTAAAACACTAGTGCTTAGGAAATCTATTGGAGGCAGAGGCAGTCAAGGGTAGCTTAGGGTTAGGGTTAGGGTTAGGGTACGGCTTAGGGTACGGGTTCAGGGAGGGGTTCGGGTAGGGCGTAGGGTATGGGATAGGGTTAGGGTTAGGGTTAGTGTTAGGGTTAGGGCTCGGTTTAGGGTACGGGTTAGGATTAGGGTACGCGTTAGGGTTAGGGTAGGGGTTAGGGTTAGGGTATGCGATAGGGTGAGGTTAGTTATTAAACCTATCACACTCTCTAGATACCCCTTAGCACGTAAAGGAATATTATTTGTGGGTCCAGCCATGGAGAAGAGTTTAGACACTAGGAGAAGATAAGGAACACACCCATTATCACGAAATCACATTAGGATTCTCTTTTAAACCTGTTCCTTAAAACACTAGTGCTTAGGAAATCTATTGGTGGCAGAAGCACTCAAGGGTAGCTTAGGGTTAGGGTTAGGGTTAGGGTGAGGGTTAGGGTACGGCTTAGGGTACGGGTTCGGGTAGGGCGTAGGGTATGGGTTAGGGTTAGGGTTAGTGTTAGGGTTAGGGCTCGGTTTAGGGTACGGGTTAGGATTAGGGTACGCATTAGGGTTAGGGTAGGGGTTAGGGTTAGGGTACGCGTTAGGGTGAGGGTAGTTATTAAACCTATCCCACTCTCTAGATACCCCTTAGCACGTAAAGGAATATTATTTGGGGGTCCAGCCATGGAGAAGAGTTTAGACACTAGGAGAAGATAAGGAACACACCCATTATCAAGAAATCACATTAGGATTCTCTTTTTAACCTGTTCCTTAAAACACTACTGCTTAGGAAATCTATTGGAGGCAGAAGCAGTCAAGGGTAGCTTAGTGTTAGAGTTAGGGTTAGGGTGAGGGTTAGGGTACGGGTTAGGATTAGGGTACGCGTTAGTGTTAGGGTAGGGGTTAGGGTTAGGGTACGCGATAGGGTGAGGTTAGTTATTAAACCTATCCCACTCTCTAGATACCCCTTAGCACGTAAAGGAATATTATTTGGGGTTCCAGCCATGGAGAAGAGATTGGACACGAGGAGAAGATAAGGAACACACCCATTATCAAGAAATCACATTAGGATTCTCTTTTTAACCTGTTCCTTAAAACACTAGTGCTTACGAAATCTATTGGAAGCAGAAGCAGTCAAGGGTAGCTTAGTGTTAGGGTTAGGGTTAGGGTACGGCTTAGGGTACGGGTTCGGCGAGGGGTTCGGATAGGGCGTAGGGTATGGGTTAGGGTTAGGGTTAGGGTTAGTGTTAGGGTTAGGGCTCGGTTTAGGGTACGGGTTAGGATTAGGGTACGCGTTAGTGTTAGGGTAGGGGTTAGGGTTAGGGTACGCGTTAGGGTGAGGGTAGTTATTAAACCTATCACACTCTCTAGATACCCCTTAGCACGTAAAGGAATATTATTTGGGGGTCCAGCCATGGAGAAGAGTTTAGACACGAGGAGAAAATAAGGAACACCCCCATTATCAAGAAATCACATTAGGATTCTCTTTTTAACCTGTTCCTTAAAACACTAGTGCTTAGGAAATCTATTGGAGGCAGAAGCCTTCAAGGGTAGCTTAGATTTAGGGTTAGGGTTAGGGTGAGGGTTAGGGTACGGCTTAGGGTACGGGTTCGGGGAGGGGTTCGGGTATGGCGTAGGGTATGGGTTAGGGTTAGGGTTAGGGTTAGTGTTAGGGTTAGGGCTCGGTTTAGGGTACGGATTAGGATTAGGGTACGCGTTAGTGTTAGGGTAGGGGTTAGGTTTAGGGTACGCGATAGGGTGAGGTTAGTTATTAAACCTATCCCACTCTCAAGATACCCCTTAGCACGTAAAGGAATATTATTTGGGGGTCCAGCCATGGAGAAGAGTTTAGACACTAGGAGAAGATAAGGAACACACCCATTATCAAGAAATCCTATTAGGATTCTCTTTTTAACCTGTTCCTTAAAACACTAGTGCTTAGGAAATCTATTGGAGGCAGAAGCAGTCAAGGGTAGCTTAGTGTTAGGGTTAGGGTTAGGGTGAGGGTTAGGGTACGGCTTAGGGTACGGGTTCGGGGAGGGGTTCGGGTAGGGCGTAGGGTATGGGTTAGCGTTAGGGTTAGGGTTAGTGTTAGGGTTAGGGCTCGGTTTAGGGTACGGGTTAGGATTAGGGAACGCGTTAGTGTTAGGGTAGGGGTTAGGGTTAGGGTACGCGATAGGGTGAGGTTAGTTACTAAACCTATCATACTCTCTAGATACCCCTTAGCACGTAAAGGAATATTATTTGGGGGTCCAGCCATGGAGAAGAGTTTAGACACGAGGAGAAGATAAGGAACACACCCATTATCAAGAAATCACATTAGGATTCTCTTTTTAACCTGTTCCTTAAAACACTAGTAGTTAGGAAATCTACTGGAGGCAGAAGCAGTCAAGGGTAGCTTAGGGTTAGGGTTAGGGTTAGGGTACGGCTTAGGGTACGGGTTCGGGGAGGGGTTCGGGTAGCGCGTAGGGTATGGGTTAGGGTTAGGGTTAGGGTTAGTGTTAGGGTTAGGGCTCGGTTTAGGGTACGGGTTAGGATTAGGGTACGCGTTAGGGTTAGGCTAGGGGTTAGGGTTAGGGTATGCGATAGGGTGAGGTTAGTTATTAAACCTATCCCACTCTGAAGATACCCCTTAGCACGTAAAGGAATATTATTTGGGGGTCCAGCCATGGAGAAGAGTTTAGACACTAGGAGAAGATAAGGAACACACCCATTATCAAGAAATCCCATTAGGATTCTCTTTTTAACCTGTTCCTTAAAACACTAGTGCTTAGGAAATCTATTGGAGGCAGAAGCAGTCAAGGGTAGCTTAGTGTTAGGGTTAGGGTTAGGGTGAGGGTTAGGGTACGGCTTAGGGTACGGGTTCGGGGAGGGGTTCGGGTAGGGCGTAGGGTATGGGTTAGCGTTATGGTTAGGGTTAGTGTTAGGGTTAGGGCTCGGTTTAGGGTACGGGTTAGGATTAGGGTACGCGTTAGGGTTAGGGTAGGGGTTAGGGTTAGGGTACGCGTTAGGGTGAGGGTAGTTATTAAACCTATCCCACTCTCTAGATACCCCTTAGCACGTAAAGGAATATTATTTGGGGGTCCAGCCATGGAGAAGAGTTTAGACACGAGGAGAAAATAAGGAACACACCCATTATCAAGAAATCACATTAGGATTCTCTTTTTAACCTGTTCCTTAAAACACTAGTGCTTAGGAAATCTATTGGAGGCAGAAGCCATCAAGGGTAGCTTAGGTTTAGGGTTAGGGTTAGGGTGAGGGTTAGGGTACGGCTTAGGGTACGGGTTCGGGGAGGGGTTCGGGTATGGCGTAGGGTATGGGTTAGGGTTAGGGTTAGGGTTAGTGTTAGGGTTAGGGCTCGGTTTAGGGTACGGATTAGGATTAGGGTACGCGTTAGTGTTAGGGTAGGGGTTAGGGTTAGGGTACGCGATAGGGTGAGGTTAGTTATTAAACCTATCCCACTCTCAAGATACCCCTTAGCACGTAAAGGAATATTATTTGGGGGTCCAGCCATGGAGAAGAGTTTAGACACTAGGAGAAGATAAGGAACACACCCATTATCAAGAAATCCTATTAGGATTCTCTTTTTAACCTGTTCCTTAAAACACTAGTGCTTAGGAAATCTATTGGAGGCAGAAGCAGTCAAGGGTAGCTTAGTGTTAGGGTTAGGGTTAGGGTGAGGGTTAGGGTACGGCTTAGGGTACGGGTTCGGGGAGGGGTTCGGGTAGGGCGTAGGGTATGGGTTAGCGTTAGGGTTAGGGTTAGTGTTAGGGTTAGGGCTCGGTTTAGGGTACGGGTTAGGATTAGGGAACGCGTTAGTGTTAGGGTAGGGGTTAGGGTTAGGGTACGCGATAGGGTGAGGTTAGTTACTAAACCTATCATACTCTCTAGATACCCCTTAGCACGTAAAGGAATATTATTTGGGGGTCCAGCCATGGAGAAGAGTTTAGACACGAGGAGAAGATAAGGAACACACCCATTATCAAGAAATCACATTAGGATTCTCTTTTTAACCTGTTCCTTAAAACACTAGTACTTAGGAAATCTACTGGAGGCAGAAGCAGTCAAGGGTAGCTTAGGGTTAGGGTTAGGGTTAGGGTACGGCTTAGGGTACGGGTTCGGGGAGGGGTTCGGGTAGGGCGTAGGGTATGGTTTAGGGTTAGGGTTAGGGTTAGTGTTAGGGTTAGGGCTCGGTTTAGGGTACGGGTTAGGATTAGGGTACGCGTTAGGGTTAGGCTAGGGGTTAGGGTTAGGGTATGCGATAGGGTGAGGTTAGTTATTAAACCTATCCCACTCTGAAGATACCCCTTAGCACGTAAAGGAATATTATTTGGGGGTCCAGCCATGGAGAAGAGTTTAGACACTAGGAGAAGATAAGGAACACACCCATTATCAAGAAATCCCATTAGGATTCTCTTTTTAACCTGTTCCTTAAAACACTAGTGCTTAGGAAATCTATTGGAGGCAGAAGCAGTCAAGGGTAGCTTAGTGTTAGGGTTAGGGTTAGGGTGAGGGTTAGGGTACGGCTTAGGGTACGGGTTCGGGGAGGGGTTCGGGTAGGGCGTAGGGTATGGGTTAGCGTTATGGTTAGGGTTAGTGTTAGGGTTAGGGCTCGGTTTAGGGTACGGGTTAGGATTAGGGTACGCGTTAGGGTTAGGGTAGGGGTTAGGGTTAGGGTACGCGTTAGGGTGAGGGTAGTTATTAAACCTATCACACTCTCTAGATACCCCTTAGCACGTAAAGGAATATTATTTGGGGGTCCAGCCATGGAGAAGAGTTTAGACACGAGGAGAAAATAAGGAACACACCCATTATCAAGAAATCACATTAGGATTCTCTTTTTAACCTGTTCCTTAAAACACTAGTGCTTAGGAAATCTATTGGAGGCAGAAGCCATCAAGGGTAGCTTAGGTTTAGGGTTAGGGTTAGGGTGAGGGTTAGGGTACGGCTTAGGGTACGGGTTCGGGGAGGGGTTCGGGTAGGGCGTAGGGTATGGGTTAGGGTTAGGGTTAGGGTTAGTGTTAGGGTTAGGGCTCAGTTTAGGGTACGGGTTAGGATTAGGGTACGCGTTCGGGTTAGGGTAGGGGTTAGGGTTAGGGTACGCGATAGGGTGAGGGTAGTTATTAAACCTATCCCACTCTCTAGATACCCCTTAGCACGTAAAGGAATATTATTTGGGGGTCCAGCCATGGAGAAGAGTTTAGACACGAGGAGAAAATAAGGAACACACCCATTATCAAGAAATCACATTAGGATTCTCTTTTTAACCTGTTCCTTAAAACACTAGTGCTTAGGGAATCTATTGGAGGCAGAAGCAGTCAAGGGTAGCTTAGGGTTAGGGTTAGGGTTAGGGTGAGGGTTAGGGTACGGGTTAGGATTAGGGTACGCGTTAGTGTTAGGGTAGGGGTTAGGGTTAGGGTACGCGATAGTGTGAGGTTAGTTATTAAACCTATCCCACTCTCTAGATACCCCTTAGCACGTAAAGGAATATTATTTGGGGTTCCAGCCATGGAGAAGAGATTGGACACGAGGAGAAGATAAGGAACACACCCATTATCAAGAAATCACATTAGGATTCTCTTTTTAACCTGTTCCTTAAAACACTAGTGCTTACGAAATCTATTGGAGGCAGAAGCAGTCAAGGGTAGCTTAGGGTTAGGGTTAGGGTTAGGGTGAGGGTTAGGGTACGGCTTAGGGTACGGGTTCGGGGAGGGGTTCGGGTAGGGCGTAGGGTCTGGGTTAGGGTTAGGGTTAGGGCTAGTGTTAGGTTAGGGCTCGGTTTAGGGTACGGGTTAGGATTAGGGTACGCGTTAGTGTTAGGGTAGGGGTAGGGTTATGGTACGCACTAGGGTGAGGGTAGTTATTAAACCTATCCCACTCTCTAGATACCCCTTAGCACGTAAAGGAATATTATTTTGGGGTCCAGCCATGGAGAAGAGTTTAGACACTAGGAGAAGATAAGGAACACACCCATTATCACGAAATCACATTAGGATTCTCTTTTTAACCTGTTCCTTAAAACACTATTGCTTAGGAAATCTATTGGAGGCAGAAGCAGTCAAGGGTAGCTTAGGGTTAGGGTTAGGGTTAGGGTGAGGGTTAGGGTATGGCTTAGGGTACGGGTTCGGGGAGGGGTTCTGGTAGGGCGTAGTGTATGGGTTAGGGTTAGGGTTAGGGTTAGTGTTAGGGTTAGGGCTCGGTTTAGGGTACGGGTTAGGATTAGGGTATGCGTTAGGGTTAGGGTAGGGGTTAGGGTTAGGGTACGCGTTAGGGTGAGGGTAGTTATTAAACCTATCCCACTCTCTAGATACCCCTTAGCACGTAAAGGAATATTATTTGGGGGTCCAGCCATGGAGAAGGGTTTAGACACTAGGAGAAGATAAGGAACACACCCATTATCAAGAAATCACATTAGGATTCTCTTTTTAAACTTTTCCTTAAAACACTAGTGCTTAGGAAATCTATTGGAGGCAGAAGCAGTCAAGGGTAGCTTAGGGTTAGGGTTAGGGTGAGGGTGAGGGTTAGGGTCCGGCTTAGGGTACGGGTTCGGGGAGGGGTTCGGGTAGGGCGTAGGGTATGGTTTAGGGTTAGGGTTAGGGTTAGTGTTAGGGTTAGGGCTCGGTTTACGGTACGGGTTAGGATTACGGTACGCATTAGGGTTAGGGTAGGGGTTAGGGTACGCGTTAGGGTGAGGGTAGTTATTAAACCTATCACACTCTCTAGATACCCCTTAGCACGTAAAGGAATATTATTTGGGGGTCCAGCCATGGAGAAGAGTTTAGACACGAGGAGAAGATAAGGAACACACCCATTATCAAGAAATCACATTAGGATTCTCTTTTTAACCTGTTCCTTAAAACACTAGTGCTTAGGAAATCTATTGGAGGCAGAAGCAGTCAAGGGTAGCTTAGGGTTAGGGTGAGGGTGAGGGTTAGGGTACGGCTTAGGGTACGGGTTCGGGGAGGGGTTCGGGTAGGGCGTAGGGTATGGTTTAGGGTTAGGGTTAGGGTTAGTGTTAGGGTTAGGGCTCGGTTTAGGGTACGGGTTAGGATTAGGTTACGCATTAGTGTTAGGTTAGGGGTTATGGTTAGGGTACGCGATACGGTAAGGTTAGTTATTAAACCTATCACACTCTTTAGATACCCCTTAGCACGTAAAGGAATATTATTTGTGGGTCCAGCCATGGAGAAGAGTTTAGACACTAGGAGAAGATAAGGAACACACCCATTATCACGAAATCACATTAGGATTCTCTTTTTAACCTGTTCCTTAAAACACTATTGCTTAGGAAATCTATTGGAGGCAGAAGCAGTCAAGGGTAGCTTAGGGTTAGGGTTAGGGTTAGGGTGAGGGTTAGGGTACGGCTTAGGGTACGGGTTCGGGGAGGGGTTCGGGTAGGGCGTAGGGGATGGGTTAGGGTTAGGGTTAGGGTTAGTGTTAGGGTTAGGGCTCGGTTTAGGGTACGGGTTAGGAATAGGGTACGCGTTCGGGTTAGGGTAGGGGTTAGGGTTAGGGTACGCGATAGGGTGAGATTAGTTATTAAACCTACCCCACTCTCTAGATACCCCTTAGCCCTTAAAGGAATATTATTTGGGGGTCCAGCCATGGAGAAGAGTTTAGACACGAGGAGAAGATAAGGAACACACCCATTATCAAGAAATCACATTAGGATGCTCTTTTTAACCTGTTCCTTAAAACACTAGTGCTTCGGGAATCTATTGGAGGCAGAAGCAGTCAAGGGTAGCTTATTGTTAGGGTTAGGGTTAGGGTGAGGGTTAGGGTATGGCTTAGGGTACGGGTTCGGGGAGGGGTTCTGGTAGGGCGTAGGGTATGGGTTAGGGTTAGGGTTAGGGTTAGTGTTAGGGTTAGGGCTCGGTTTAGGGTACGGGTTAGGATTAAGGTACGCATTAGGGTTAGGGTAGGGGTTAGGGTTAGGGTACGCGTTAGGGTGAGGGTAGTTATTAAAACTATCCCACTCTCTAGATACCCCTTAGCACGGAAAGGAATATTATTTGGGGGTCCAGCCATGGAGAAGAGTTTAGACACGAGGAGAAGATAAGGAACACACCCATTATCACGAAATCACATTAGGATTCTCTTTTTAACCTGTTCCTTAAAACACTAGTGCTTAGGAAATCTATTGGAGGCAGAAGCAGTCAAGGGTAGCTTAGGGTTAAGGTTAGGGTTAGGGTGAGGGTTAGGGTATGGCTTAGGGTACGGGTTCGGGGAGGGGTTCGGGTAGGGCGTAGGGTATGTGTTATGGTTAGGGTTAGGGTTAGTGTTAGGGTTCGGGCTCGGTTTAGGGTACGGGTTAGGATTAGGGTACGCGTTAGTGTTAGGGTAAGGGTTAGGTTTAGGTTACGCTTTAGGGTGAGGTTAGTTATTAAACCTATCCCACTCTCTAGATACCCCTTAGCACGTAAAGGAATATTATTTGGGGGTCCAGCAATGGAGAAGAGCTTAGACACTAGGAGAAGATAAGGAACACACCCATTATCAAGAAATCACATTAGGATTCTCTTTTTAAACTTTTCCTTAAAACACTAGTGCTTAGGAAATCTATTGGAGGCAGAAGCAGTCAAGGGTAGCTTAGGGTTAGGGTTAGGGTGAGGGTGAGGGTTAGGGTCCGGCTTAGGGTACGGGTTCGGGGAGGGGTTCGGGGAGGGCGTAGGGTATGGTTTAGGGTTAGGGTTAGGGTTAGTGTTAGGGTTAGGGCTCGGTTTAGGGTACGGGTTAGGATTAGGGTACGCGTTAGTGTTAGGGTAGGGGTTAGGGTTAGGGTACGCTTTAGGGTGAGAGTAGTTATTAAACCTATCCCACTCTCTAGATACCCCTTAGCACGTAAAGGAATATTATTTGGGTATCCAGCCATGGAGAAGAGCTTAGACACTAGGAGAAGATAAGGAACACACCCATTATCAGGAAATCACATTAGGATTCTCTTTTTAAACTTTTCCTTAAAACACTAGTGCTTAGGAAATCTATTGGAGGCAGAAGCAGTCAAGGGTAGCTTAGGGTTAGGGTTAGGGTGAGGGTGAGGGTTAGGGTTCGGCTTAGGGTACGGCTTCGGGGAGGGGTTCGGGTAGGGCGTAGGGTATGGTTTAGGGTTAGGGTTAGGGTTAGTGTTAGGGTTAGGGCTCGGTTTAGGGTACGGGTTAGGATTAGGGTACGCGTTAGTGTTAGGGTAGGGGTTAGGGTTAGGGTACGCGATAGGGTGAGGGTAGTTATTAAACCTATCACACTCTCTAGATACCCCTTAGCACGTAAAGGAATATTATTTGGGGGTCCAGCCATGGAGAAGAGTTTAGACACTAGGAGAAGATAAGGAACACACCCATTATCACGAAATCACATTAGGATTCTCTTTTTAACCTGTTCCTTAAAACACTAGTGCTTAGGACATCTATTGGAGGCAGAAGCAGTCAAGGGTAGCTTAGGGTTAGGGTTAGGGTTAGGGTTAGGGTGAGGGTTAGGGTACGGCTTAGGGTACGGGTTCGGGGAGGGGTTCGGGTAGGGCGTAGGGTATGGGTTAGGGTTAGGGTTAGGGTTAGTGTTAGGGTTAGGGCTCGGTTTAGGTTACGGGTTAGGATTAGGGTACGCGTTAGGGTTAGGGTAGGGGTTAGGGTTAGGGTACGCGATAGGGTGAGGTTAGTTATTAAACCTATCCCACTCTCTAGATACCCCTTAGCACGTAAAGGAATATTATTTGGGGGTCCCGCCATGGAGAAGAGTTTAGACACTAGGAGAAGATAAGGAACACACCATTATCAAGAAATCACATTAGGATTCTCTTTTTAACCTGTTCCTTAAAACACTAGTGCTTAGGAAATCTATTAAAGGCAGAAGCAGTCAAGGGTAGCTTAGGGTTAGGGTTAGGATTAGGGTGAGGGTTAGGGTACGGCTTAGGGTACGGGTTCGGGGAGGGGTTCGGGTAGGGCGTAGGGTATGGGTTAGGTTTAGGGTTAGCGCTAGTGTTAGGGTTAGGGCTCGGTTTAGGTTACGGGTTAGGATTAGGGTACGCGTTAGGGTTAGGGTAGGGGTTAGGGTTAGGGTACGCGTTAGGGTGAGGGTAGTTATTAAACCTATCCCGCTCTCTAGATACCCCTTAGCACGTAAAGGAATATTATTTGGGGGTCCAGCCATGGAGAAGAGTTTAGACACTAGGAGAAGATAAGGAACACACCCATTATCAAGAAATCACATTAGGATTCTCTTTTTAACCTGTTCCTTAAAACACTAGTGCTTAGGAAATCTATTGGAGGCAGAAGCAGTCAAGGGTAGCTTAGGGTTAGGTTTAGGGTTAGGGTGAGTGTTAGGGTACGGCTTAGGGTACGGGTTCGGGGAGGGGTTCGGGTAGGGCGTAGGGTATGGTTTAGGGTTAGGGTTAGGGTTAGTGTTAGGGTTAGGGCTCGGTTTAGGGTACGGGTTAGGATTAGGGTACGCGTTAGTGTTAGGGTAGGGGTTAGGGTTAGGGTACGCGATAGGGTGAGGTTAGTTATTAAACCTATCCCACTCTCTAGATACCCCTTAGCACGTAAAGGAATATTATTTGGGGGTCCAGCCATGGAGAAGAATTTAGACACGAGGAGAAGATAAGGAACACACCCATTATCAAGAAATCACATTAGGATCCTCTTTTTAACATGTTCCTTAAAACACTAGTGCTTAGGAAATCTATTGGAGGCAGAAGCCGTCAAGGGTAGCTTAGGTTTAGGGTTAGGGTTAGGGTGAGGGTTAGGGTATGGCTTAGGGTACGGGTTCAGGGAGGGGTTCGGGTAGGGCGTAGGGTATGGGTTAGGGTTAGGGTTAGGGTTAGGGTTCAGGCTCGGTTTAGGGTATGGGTTAGGATTAGGGTACGCGTTAGTGTTAGGGTAGGGGTTAGGGTTAGGTTACGCTTTAGGGTGAGGTTAGTTATTAAACCTATCCCACTCTCTAGATACCCCTTAGCACGTAAAGGAATATTATTTGGGGGTCCAGCCATGGAGAAGAGTTTAGACACTAGGAGAAGATAAGGAGCACACGCATTATCAAGAAATCACATTAGGATTCTCTTTTTAACCTGTTCCTTAAAACACTAGTGCTTAGGAAATCTATTGGAGGCAGAAGCAGTCAAGGGTAGCTTAGTGTTAGGGTTAGGGTGAGGGTGAGGGTTAGGGTACGGCTTAGGGTACGGGTTTGGGGAGGGGTTCGGGTAGGGCGTAGGGTATGGTTTAGGGTTAGAGTTAGGGTTAGTGTTAGGGTTCGGGCTCGATTTAGGGTATGGGTTAGGATTAGGGTACGCGTTAGGGTTAGGGTAGGGGTTAGGGTTAGGGTACGCGAAAGGGTGAGGTTAGTTATTAAACCTATCACACTCTCTAGATACCCCTTAGCACGTAAAGGAATATTATTTGTGGGTCCAGCCATGGAGAAGAGTTTAGACACTAGGAGAAGATAAGGAACACACCCATTATCACGAAATCACATTAGGATTCTCTTTTTAACCTGTTCCTTAAAACACTAGTGCTTAGGAAATCTATTGGTGGCAGAAGCACTCAAGGGTAGCTTAGGGTTAGGGTTAGGGTTAGGGTGAGGGTTAGGGTACGGCTTAGGGTACGGGTTCGGGGAGGGGTTCGGGTAGGGCGTAGGGTATGGGTTAGGGTTAGGGTTAGGGTTAGTGTTAGGGTTAGGGCTCGGTTTAGGGTACGGGTTAGGATTAGGGTACGCGTTAGGGTTAGGGTAGGTGTTAGGGTTAGGGTACGCGTTAGGGTGAGGGTAGTTATTAAACCTATCACACTCTCTAGATACCCCTTAGCACGTAAAGGAATATTATTTGGGGGTCCATCCATGGAGAAGAGTTTAGACACGAGGAGAAGATAAGGAACACACCCATTATCAAGAAATCACATTAGGATTCTCTTTTTAACCTGTTCCTTAAAACACTAGTGCTTAGGAAATCTATTGGAGGCAGAAGCAGTCAAGGATAGATTAGGGTTAGGGTTAGGGTTAGGGTACGGCTTAGGGTACGGGTTCGGGGAGGGGTTCGGGTAGGGCGTAGGGTATGGGTTAGGGTTAGGGTTAGGGTTAGTGTTAGGGTTAGGGCTCGGTTTAGGGTACGGGTTAGGATTAGGGTACGCGTTAGGGTTAGGGTAGGTGTTAGGGTTAGGCTACGCGTTAGGGTGAGTGTAGTTATTAAACATATCCCACTCTCTAGATACCCCCTAGCACGTAAAGGAATATTATTTGGGGGTCCAGCCATGGAGAAGAGTTTAGACACTAGGAGAAGATAAGGAACACACCCATTATCAAGAAATCACATTAGGATTCTCTATTTAACCTGTTCCTTAAAACACTAGTACTTAGGAAATCTCTTGGAGGCAGAAGCAGTCAAGGGTAGCTTAGTGTTAGGGTTAAGGTTAGGGTGAGGGTTAGGGTACGGCTTAGGGTACTGGTTCGGGGAGGAGTTCGGGTAGGGCGTAGGGTATGGGTTAGGGTTAGGGTTAGGGTTAGTGTTAGGGTTAGGGCTCGTTTTAGGGTACGGGTTAGGATTAGGGTACGCGTTAGTGTTAGGGTAGGGGTTAGGGTTAGGGTACGCGATAGGGTGAAGTTAGTTATTAAACCTATCCCACTCTCTAGATACCCCTTAGCACGTAAAGCAATATTATTTGGGGGTCCAGCCATGGAGAAGAGTTTAGACACTAGGAGAAGATAAGGAGCACACCCATTATCAAGAAATCACATTAGGATTTTCTTTTTAACCTGTACCTTAAAACACTAGTGCTTAGGAAATCTATTGGTGTCAGAAGCAGTCAAGGGTAGCTTAGGGTTAGGGTTAGGGTTAGGGTGAGGGTTAGGGTACGGCTTAGGGTACGGGTTCGGGGAGGGGTTCGGGTAGGGCGTAGGGTATGGGTTAGAGTTAGGGTTAGGTTTAGTGTTAGGGTTAGGGCTCGGTTTAGGGTACGGGTTAGGATTAGGGTACGCGTTAGTCTTAGGGGAGGGGTTAGGGTTAGGGTACGCGATAGGGTGAGGTTAGTTATTAAACCTATCTCACTCTCTAAATACCCCTTAGCACGTAAAGGAATATTATTTGGGGGTCCAGCCATGGAGAAGAGTTTAGACACTAGGAGAAGATAAGGAACACACCCATTATCAAGAAATCACATTAGGATTCTCTTTTTAACCTGTTCCTTCAAACACTAGTGCTTAGGAAATCTATTGGAGGCAGAAGCAGTCAAGGGTAGCTTAGGGTTAGGATTAGGGTTAGGGTGAGTGTTAGGGTACGGCTTAGGGTACGGGTTCGGGGAGGGGTTCGGGTAGGGCGTAGGGTATGGTTTAGGGTTAGGGTTAGGGCTCGGTTTAGGGTACGGGTTAGGATTAGGGTACGCGTTAGTGTTAGGGTAGGGGTTAGGGTTAGGGTACGCGATAGGGTGAGGTTAGTTATTAAACCTATCCCACTCTCTAGATACCCCTTAGCACGTAAAGGAATATTATTTGGGGGTCCAGCCATGGAGAAGAATTTAGACACGAGGAGAAGATAAGGAACACACCCATTATCAAGAAATCACATTAGGATCCTCTTTTTAACCTGTTCCTTAAAACACTAGTGCTTAGGAAATCTATTGGAGGCAGAAGCCGTCAAGGGTAGCTTAGGTTTAGGGTTAGGGTTAGGGTGAGGGTTAGGGTATGGCTTAGGGTACGGGTTCAGGGAGGGGTTCGGGTAGGGCGTAGGGTATGGGTTAGGGTTAGGGTTAGGGTTAGGGTTCAGGCTCGGTTTAGGGTACGGGTTAGGATTAGGGTACGCGTTAGTGTTAGGGTAGGGGTTAGGGTTAGGTTACGCTTTAGGGTGAGGTTAGTTATTAAACCTATCCCACTCTCTAGATACCCCTTAGCACGTAAAGGAATATTATTTGGGGGTCCAGCCATGGAGAAGAGTTTAGACACTAGGAGAAGATAAGGAACACACCCATTATCAAGAAATCACATTAGGATTCTCTTTTTAACCTGTTCCTTAAAACACTAGTGCTTAGGAAATCTATTGGAGGCAGAAGCAGTCAAGGGTAGCTTAGGGTTAGGGTTAGGGTTAGGGTGAGTGTTAGGGTACGGCTTAGGGTACGGGTTCGGGGAGGGGTTCGGGTAGGGCGTAGGGTATGGTTTAGGGTTAGGGTTAGGGTTAGTGTTAGGGTTAGGGCTCGGTTTAGGGTACGGGTTAGGATTAGGGTACGCGTTAGTGTTAGGGTAGGGGTTAGGGTTAGGGTACGCGATAGGGTGAGGTTAGTTATTAAACCTATCCCACTCTCTAGATACCCCTTAGCACGTAAAGGAATATTATTTGGGGGTCCAGCCATGGAGAAGAATTTAGACACGAGGAGAAGATAAGGAACACACCCATTATCAAGAAATCACATTAGGATCCTCTTTTTAACCTGTTCCTTAAAACACTAGTGCTTAGGAAATCTATTGGAGGCAGAAGCCGTCAAGGGTAGCTTAGGTTTAGGGTTAGGGTTAGGGTGAGGGTTAGGGTATGGCTTAGGGTACGGGTTCAGGGAGGGGTTCGGGTAGGGCGTAGGGTATGGGTTAGGGTTAGGGTTAGGGTTAGGGTTCAGGCTCGGTTTAGGGTACGGGTTAGGATTAGGGTACGCGTTAGTGTTAGGGTAGGGGTTAGGGTTAGGTTACGCTTTAGGGTGAGGTTAGTTATTAAACCTATCCCACTCTCTAGATACCCCTTAGCACGTAAAGGAATATTATTTGGGGGTCCAGCCATGGAGAAGAGTTTAGACACTAGGAGAAGATAAGGAGCACACGCATTATCAAGAAATCACATTAGGATTCTCTTTTTAACCTGTTCCTTAAAACACTAGTGCTTAGGAAATCTATTGGAGGCAGAAGCAGTCAAGGGTAGCTTAGTGTTAGGGTTAGGGTGAGGGTGAGGGTTAGGGTACGGCTTAGGGTACGGGTTTGGGGAGGGGTTCGGGTAGGGCGTAGGGTATGGTTTAGGGTTAGAGTTAGGGTTAGTGTTAGGGTTCGGGCTCGATTTAGGGTATGGGTTAGGATTAGGGTACGCGTTAGGGTTAGGGTAGGGGTTAGGGTTAGGGTACGCGAAAGGGTGAGGTTAGTTATTAAACCTATCACACTCTCTAGATACCCCTTAGCACGTAAAGGAATATTATTTGTGGGTCCAGCCATGGAGAAGAGTTTAGACACTAGGAGAAGATAAGGAACACACCCATTATCACGAAATCACATTAGGATTCTCTTTTTAACCTGTTCCTTAAAACACTAGTGCTTAGGAAATCTATTGGTGGCAGAAGCACTCAAGGGTAGCTTAGGGTTAGGGTTAGGGTTAGGGTTAGGGTCAGGGTTAGGGTACGGCTTAGGGTACGGGTTCGGGGAGGGGTTCGGGTAGGGCGTAGGGTATGGGTTAGGGTTAGGGTTAGGGTTAGTGTTAGGGTTAGGGCTCGGTTTAGGGTACGGGTTAGGATTAGGGTACGCGTTAGGGTTAGGGTAGGTGTTAGGGTTAGGGTACGCGTTAGGGTGAGGGTAGTTATTAAACCTATCACACTCTCTAGATACCCCTTAGCACGTAAAGGAATATTATTTGGGGGTCCATCCATGGAGAAGAGTTTAGACACGAGGAGAAGATAAGGAACACACCCATTATCAAGAAATCACATTAGGATTCTCTTTTTAACCTGTTCCTTAAAACACTAGTGCTTAGGAAATCTATTGGAGGCAGAAGCAGTCAAGGATAGATTAGGGTTAGGGTTAGGGTTAGGGTACGGCTTAGGGTACGGGTTCGGGGAGGGGTTCGGGTAGGGCGTAGGGTATGGGTTAGGGTTAGGGTTAGGGTTAGTGTTAGGGTTAGGGCTCGGTTTAGGGTACGGGTTAGGATTAGGGTACGCGTTAGGGTTAGGGTAGGTGTTAGGGTTAGGGTACGCGTTAGGGTGAGGGTAGTTATTAAACCTATCACACTCTCTAGATACCCCTTAGCACGTAAAGGAATATTATTTGGGGGTCCATCCATGGAGAAGAGTTTAGACACGAGGAGAAGATAAGGAACACACCCATTATCAAGAAATCACATTAGGATTCTCTTTTTAACCTGTTCCTTAAAACACTAGTGCTTAGGAAATCTATTGGAGGCAGAAGCAGTCAAGGATAGATTAGGGTTAGGGTTAGGGTTAGGGTACGGCTTAGGGTACGGGTTCGGGGAGGGGTTCGGGTAGGGCGTAGGGTATGGGTTAGGGTTAGGGTTAGGGTTAGTGTTAGGGTTAGGGCTCGGTTTAGGGTACGGGTTAGGATTAGGGTACGCGTTAGGGTTAGGGTAGGTGTTAGGGTTAGGCTACGCGTTAGGGTGAGTGTAGTTATTAAACATATCCCACTCTCTAGATACCCCCTAGCACGTAAAGGAATATTATTTGGGGGTCCAGCCATGGAGAAGAGTTTAGACACTAGGAGAAGATAAGGAACACACCCATTATCAAGAAATCACATTAGGATTCTCTATTTAACCTGTTCCTTAAAACACTAGTACTTAGGAAATCTCTTGGAGGCAGAAGCAGTCAAGGGTAGCTTAGTGTTAGGGTTAAGGTTAGGGTGAGGGTTAGGGTACGGCTTAGGGTACTGGTTCGGGGAGGAGTTCGGGTAGGGCGTAGGGTATGGGTTAGGGTTAGGGTTAGGGTTAGTGTTAGGGTTAGGGCTCGGTTTAGGGTACGGGTTAGGATTAGGGTACGCGTTAGTGTTAGGGTAGGGGTTAGGGTTAGGGTACGCGATAGGGTGAAGTTAGTTATTAAACCTATCCCACTCTCTAGATACCCCTTAGCACGTAAAGCAATATTATTTGGGGGTCCAGCCATGGAGAAGAGTTTAGACACTAGGAGAAGATAAGGAGCACACCCATTATCAAGAAATCACATTAGGATTTTCTTTTTAACCTGTACCTTAAAACACTAGTGCTTAGGAAATCTATTGGTGTCAGAAGCAGTCAAGGGTAGCTTAGGGTTAGGGTTAGGGTTAGGGTGAGGGTTAGGGTACGGCTTAGGGTACGGGTTCGGGGAGGGGTTCGGGTAGGGCGTAGGGTATGGGTTAGAGTTAGGGTTAGGTTTAGTGTTAGGGTTAGGGCTCGGTTTAGGGTACGGGTTAGGATTAGGGTACGCGTTAGTCTTAGGGGAGGGGTTAGGGTTAGGGTACGCGATAGGGTGAGGTTAGTTATTAAACCTATCTCACTCTCTAGATACCCCTTAGCACGTAAAGGAATATTATTTGGGGGTCCAGCCATGGAGAAGAGTTTAGACACTAGGAGAAGATAAGGAACACACCCATTATCAAGAAATCACATTAGGATTCTCTTTTTAACCTGTTCCTTCAAACACTAGTGCTTAGGAAATCTATTGGAGGCAGAAGCAGTCAAGGGTAGCTTAGGGTTAGGGTTAGGGTTAGGGTGAGTGTTAGGGTACGGCTTAGGGTACGGGTTCGGGGAGGGGTTCGGGTAGGGCGTAGGGTATGGTTTAGGGTTAGGGTTAGGGCTCGGTTTAGGGTACGGGTTAGGATTAGGGTACGCGTTAGTGTTAGGGTAGGGGTTAGGGTTAGGGTACGCGATAGGGTGAGGTTAGTTATTAAACCTATCCCACTCTCTAGATACCCCTTAGCACGTAAAGGAATATTATTTGGGGGTCCAGCCATGGAGAAGAATTTAGACACGAGGAGAAGATAAGGAACACACCCATTATCAAGAAATCACATTAGGATCCTCTTTTTAACCTGTTCCTTAAAACACTAGTGCTTAGGAAATCTATTGGAGGCAGAAGCCGTCAAGGGTAGCTTAGGTTTAGGGTTAGGGTTAGGGTGAGGGTTAGGGTATGGCTTAGGGTACGGGTTCAGGGAGGGGTTCGGGTAGGGCGTAGGGTATGGGTTAGGGTTAGGGTTAGGGTTAGGGTTCAGGCTCGGTTTAGGGTACGGGTTAGGATTAGGGTACGCGTTAGTGTTAGGGTAGGGGTTAGGGTTAGGTTACGCTTTAGGGTGAGGTTAGTTATTAAACCTATCCCACTCTCTAGATACCCCTTAGCACGTAAAGGAATATTATTTGGGGGTCCAGCCATGGAGAAGAGTTTAGACACTAGGAGAAGATAAGGAACACACCCATTATCAAGAAATCACATTAGGATTCTCTTTTTAACCTGTTCCTTAAAACACTAGTGCTTAGGAAATCTATTGGAGGCAGAAGCAGTCAAGGGTAGCTTAGGGTTAGGGTTAGGGTTAGGGTGAGTGTTAGGGTACGGCTTAGGGTACGGGTTCGGGGAGGGGTTCGGGTAGGGCGTAGGGTATGGTTTAGGGTTAGGGTTAGGGTTAGTGTTAGGGTTAGGGCTCGGTTTAGGGTACGGGTTAGGATTAGGTTACGCGTTAGTGTTAGGGTAGGGGTTAGGGTTAGGGTACGCGATAGGGTGAGGTTAGTTATTAAACCTATCCCACTCTCTAGATACCCCTTAGCACGTAAAGGAATATTATTTGGGGGTCCAGCCATGGAGAAGAATTTAGACACGAGGAGAAGATAAGGAACACACCCATTATCAAGAAATCACATTAGGATCCTCTTTTTAACCTGTTCCTTAAAACACTAGAGCTTAGGAAATCTATTGGAGGCAGAAGCCGTCAAGGGTAGCTTAGGTTTAGGGTTAGGGTTAGGGTGAGGGTTAGGGTATGGCTTAGGGTACGGGTTCAGGGAGGGGTTCGGGTAGGGCGTAGGGTATGGGTTAGGGTTAGGGTTAGGGTTAGGGTTCAGGCTCGGTTTAGGGTACGGGTTAGGATTAGGGTACGCGTTAGTGTTAGGGTAGGGGTTAGGGTTAGGTTACGCTTTAGGGTGAGGTTAGTTATTAAACCTATCCCACTCTCTAGATACCCCTTAGCACGTAAAGGAATATTATTTGGGGGTCCAGCCATGGAGAAGAGTTTAGACACTAGGAGAAGATAAGGAGCACACGCATTATCAAGAAATCACATTAGGATTCTCTTTTTAACCTGTTCCTTAAAACACTAGTGCTTAGGAAATCTATTGGAGGCAGAAGCAGTCAAGGGTAGCTTAGTGTTAGGGTTAGGGTGAGGGTGAGGGTTAGGGTACGGCTTAGGGTACGGGTTTGGGGAGGGGTTCGGGTAGGGCGTAGGGTATGGTTTAGGGTTAGAGTTAGGGTTAGTGTTAGGGTTCGGGCTCGATTTAGGGTATGGGTTAGGATTAGGGTACGCGTTAGGGTGAGGGTAGGGGTTAGGGTTAGGGTACGCGAAAGGGTGAGGTTAGTTATTAAACCTATCACACTCTCTAGATACCCCTTAGCACGTAAAGGAATATTATTTGTGGGTCCAGCCATGGAGAAGAGTTTAGACACTAGGAGAAGATAAGGAACACACCCATTATCACGAAATCACATTAGGATTCTCTTTTTAACCTGTTCCTTAAAACACTAGTGCTTAGGAAATCTATTGGTGGCAGAAGCACTCAAGGGTAGCTTAGGGTTAGGGTTAGGGTTAGGGTGAGGGTTAGGGTACGGCTTAGGGTACGGGTTCGGGGAGGGGTTCGGGTAGGGCGTAGGGTATGGGTTAGGGTTAGGGTTAGGGTTAGTGTTAGGGTTAGGGCTCGGTTTAGGGTACGGGTTAGGATTAGGGTACGCGTTAGGGTTAGGGTAGGTGTTAGGGTTAGGGTACGCGTTAGGGTGAGGGTAGTTATTAAACCTATCACACTCTCTAGATACCCCTTAGCACGTAAAGGAATATTATTTGGGGGTCCATCCATGGAGAAGAGTTTAGACACGAGGAGAAGATAAGGAACACACCCATTATCAAGAAATCACATTAGGATTCTCTTTTTAACCTGCTCCTTAAAACACTAGTGCTTAGGAAATCTATTGGAGGCAGAAGCAGTCAAGGATAGATTAGGGTTAGGGTTAGGGTTAGGGTACGGCTTAGGGTACGGGTTCGGGGAGGGGTTCGGGTAGGGCGTAGGGTATGGTTTAGGGTTAGGGTTAGGGTTAGTGTTAGGGTTAGGGCTCGGTTTAGGGTACGGGTTAGGATTAGGGTACGCGTTAGTGTTAGGGTAGGGGTTAGGGTTAGGGTACGCGATAGGGTGAGGTTAGTTATTAAACCTATCCCACTCTCTAGATACCCCTTAGCACGTAAAGGAATATTATTTGGGGGTCCAGCCATGGAGAAGAATTTAGACACGAGGAGAAGATAAGGAACACACCCATTATCAAGAAATCACATTAGGATCCTCTTTTTAACCTGTTCCTTAAAACACTAGTGCTTAGGAAATCTATTGGAGGCAGAAGCCGTCAAGGGTAGCTTAGGTTTAGGGTTAGGGTTAGGGTGAGGGTTAGGGTATGGCTTAGGGTACGGGTTCAGGGAGGGGTTCGGGTAGGGCGTAGGGTATGGGTTAGGGTTAGGGTTAGGGTTAGGGTTCAGGCTCGGTTTAGGGTACGGGTTAGGATTAGGGTACGCGTTAGTGTTAGGGTAGGGGTTAGGGTTAGGTTACGCTTTAGGGTGAGGTTAGTTATTAAACCTATCCCACTCTCTAGATACCCCTTAGCACGTAAAGGAATATTATTTGGGGGTCCAGCCATGGAGAAGAGTTTAGACACTAGGAGAAGATAAGGAGCACACGCATTATCAAGAAATCACATTAGGATTCTCTTTTTAACCTGTTCCTTAAAACACTAGTGCTTAGGAAATCTATTGGAGGCAGAAGCAGTCAAGGGTAGCTTAGTGTTAGGGTTAGGGTGAGGGTGAGGGTTAGGGTACGGCTTAGGGTACGGGTTTGGGGAGGGGTTCGGGTAGGGCGTAGGGTATGGTTTAGGGTTAGAGTTAGGGTTAGTGTTAGGGTTCGGGCTCGATTTAGGGTATGGGTTAGGATTAGGGTACGCGTTAGGGTTAGGGTAGGGGTTAGGGTTAGGGTACGCGAAAGGGTGAGGTTAGTTATTAAACCTATCACACTCTCTAGATACCCCTTAGCACGTAAAGGAATATTATTTGTGGGTCCAGCCATGGAGAAGAGTTTAGACACTAGGAGAAGATAAGGAACACACCCATTATCACGAAATCACATTAGGATTCTCTTTTTAACCTGTTCCTTAAAACACTAGTGCTTAGGAAATCTATTGGTGGCAGAAGCACTCAAGGGTAGCTTAGGGTTAGGGTTAGGGTTAGGGTTAGGGTGAGGGTTAGGGTACGGCTTAGGGTACGGGTTCGGGGAGGGGTTCGGGTAGGGCGTAGGGTATGGGTTAGGGTTAGGGTTAGGGTTAGTGTTAGGGTTAGGGCTCGGTTTAGGGTACGGGTTAGGATTAGGGTACGCGTTAGGGTTAGGGTAGGTGTTAGGGTTAGGGTACGCGTTAGGGTGAGGGTAGTTATTAAACCTATCACACTCTCTAGATACCCCTTAGCACGTAAAGGAATATTATTTGGGGGTCCATCCATGGAGAAGAGTTTAGACACGAGGAGAAGATAAGGAACACACCCATTATCAAGAAATCACATTAGGATTCTCTTTTTAACCTGTTCCTTAAAACACTAGTGCTTAGGAAATCTATTGGAGGCAGAAGCAGTCAAGGATAGATTAGGGTTAGGGTTAGGGTTAGGGTACGGCTTAGGGTACGGGTTCGGGGAGGGGTTCGGGTAGGGCGTAGGGTATGGGTTAGGGTTAGGGTTAGGGTTAGTGTTAGGGTTAGGGCTCGGTTTAGGGTACGGGTTAGGATTAGGGTACGCGTTAGGGTTAGGGTAGGTGTTAGGGTTAGGGTACGCGTTAGGGTGAGGGTAGTTATTAAACCTATCACACTCTCTAGATACCCCTTAGCACGTAAAGGAATATTATTTGGGGGTCCATCCATGGAGAAGAGTTTAGACACGAGGAGAAGATAAGGAACACACCCATTATCAAGAAATCACATTAGGATTCTCTTTTTAACCTGTTCCTTAAAACACTAGTGCTTAGGAAATCTATTGGAGGCAGAAGCAGTCAAGGATAGATTAGGGTTAGGGTTAGGGTTAGGGTACGGCTTAGGGTACGGGTTCGGGGAGGGGTTCGGGTAGGGCGTAGGGTATGGGTTAGGGTTAGGGTTAGGGTTAGTGTTAGGGTTAGGGCTCGGTTTAGGGTACGGGTTAGGATTAGGGTACGCGTTAGGGTTAGGGTAGGTGTTAGGGTTAGGCTACGCGTTAGGGTGAGTGTAGTTATTAAACTTATCCCACTCTCTAGATACCCCCTAGCACGTAAAGGAATATTATTTGGGGGTCCAGCCATGGAGAAGAGTTTAGACACTAGGAGAAGATAAGGAACACACCCATTATCAAGAAATCACATTAGGATTCTCTATTTAACCTGTTCCTTAAAACACTAGTACTTAGGAAATCTCTTGGAGGCAGAAGCAGTCAAGGGTAGCTTAGTGTTAGGGTTAAGGTTAGGGTGAGGGTTAGGGTACGGCTTAGGGTACTGGTTCGGGGAGGAGTTCGGGTAGGGCGTAGGGTATGGGTTAGGGTTAGGGTTAGGGTTAGTGTTAGGGTTAGGGCTCGGTTTAGGGTACGGGTTAGGATTAGGGTACGCGTTAGTGTTAGGGTAGGGGTTAGGGTTAGGGTACGCGATAGGGTGAAGTTAGTTATTAAACCTATCCCACTCTCTAGATACCCCTTAGCACGTAAAGCAATATTATTTGGGGGTCCAGCCATGGAGAAGAGTTTAGACACTAGGAGAAGATAAGGAGCACACCCATTATCAAGAAATCACATTAGGATTTTCTTTTTAACCTGTACCTTAAAACACTAGTGCTTAGGAAATCTATTGGTGTCAGAAGCAGTCAAGGGTAGCTTAGGGTTAGGGTTAGGGTTAGGGTGAGGGTTAGGGTACGGCTTAGGGTACGGGTTCGGGGAGGGGTTCGGGTAGGGCGTAGGGTATGGGTTAGAGTTAGGGTTAGGTTTAGTGTTAGGGTTAGGGCTCGGTTTAGGGTACGGGTTAGGATTAGGGTACGCGTTAGTCTTAGGGGAGGGGTTAGGGTTAGGGTACGCGATAGGGTGAGGTTAGTTATTAAACCTATCTCACTCTCTAGATACCCCTTAGCACGTAAAGGAATATTATTTGGGGGTCCAGCCATGGAGAAGAGTTTAGACACTAGGAGAAGATAAGGAACACACCCATTATCAAGAAATCACATTAGGATTCTCTTTTTAACCTGTTCCTTCAAACACTAGTGCTTAGGAAATCTATTGGAGGCAGAAGCAGTCAAGGGTAGCTTAGGGTTAGGGTTAGGGTTAGGGTGAGTGTTAGGGTACGGCTTAGGGTACGGGTTCGGGGAGGGGTTCGGGTAGGGCGTAGGGTATGGTTTAGGGTTAGGGTTAGGGTTAGTGTTAGGGTTAGGGCTCGGTTTAGGGTACGGGTTAGGATTAGGGTACGCGTTAGTGTTAGGGTAGGGGTTAGGGTTAGGGTACGCGATAGGGTGAGGTTAGTTATTAAACCTATCCCACTCTCTAGATACCCCTTAGCACGTAAAGGAATATTATTTGGGGGTCCAGCCATGGAGAAGAATTTAGACACGAGGAGAAGATAAGGAACACACCCATTATCAAGAAATCACATTAGGATCCTCTTTTTAACCTGTTCCTTAAAACACTAGTGCTTAGGAAATCTATTGGAGGCAGAAGCCGTCAAGGGTAGCTTAGGTTTAGGGTTAGGGTTAGGGTGAGGGTTAGGGTATGGCTTAGGGTACGGGTTCAGGGAGGGGTTCGGGTAGGGCGTAGGGTATGGTTTAGGGTTAGGGTTAGGGTTAGGGTTCAGGCTCGGTTTAGGGTACGGGTTAGGATTAGGGTACGCGTTAGTGTTAGGGTAGGGGTTAGGGTTAGGTTACGCTTTAGGGTGAGGTTAGTTATTAAACCTATCCCACTCTCTAGATACCCCTTAGCACGTAAAGGAATATTATTTGGGGGTCCAGCCATGGAGAAGAGTTTAGACACTAGGAGAAGATAAGGAGCACACGCATTATCAAGAAATCACATTAGGATTCTCTTTTTAACCTGTTCCTTAAAACACTAGTGCTTAGGAAATCTATTGGAGGCAGAAGCAGTCAAGGGTAGCTTAGTGTTAGGGTTAGGGTGAGGGTGAGGGTTAGGGTACGGCTTAGGGTACGGGTTTGGGGAGGGGTTCGGGTAGGGCGTAGGGTATGGTTTAGGGTTAGAGTTAGGGTTAGTGTTAGGGTTCGGGCTCGATTTAGGGTATGGGTTAGGATTAGGGTACGCGTTAGGGTTAGGGTAGGGGTTAGGGTTAGGGTACGCGAAAGGGTGAGGTTAGTTATTAAACCTATCACACTCTCTAGATACCCCTTAGCACGTAAAGGAATATTATTTGTGGGTCCAGCCATGGAGAAGAGTTTAGACACTAGGAGAAGATAAGGAACACACCCATTATCACGAAATCACATTAGGATTCTCTTTTTAACCTGTTCCTTAAAACACTAGTGCTTAGGAAATCTATTGGTGGCAGAAGCACTCAAGGGTAGCTTAGGGTTAGGGTTAGGGTTAGGGTTAGGGTGAGGGTTAGGGTACGGCTTAGGGTACGGGTTCGGGGAGGGGTTCGGGTAGGGCGTAGGGTATGGGTTAGGGTTAGGGTTAGGGTTAGTGTTAGGGTTAGGGCTCGGTTTAGGGTACGGGTTAGGATTAGGGTACGCGTTAGGGTTAGGGTAGGTGTTAGGGTTAGGGTACGCGTTAGGGTGAGGGTAGTTATTAAACCTATCACACTCTCTAGATACCCCTTAGCACGTAAAGGAATATTATTTGGGGGTCCATCCATGGAGAAGAGTTTAGACACGAGGAGAAGATAAGGAACACACCCATTATCAAGAAATCACATTAGGATTCTCTTTTTAACCTGTTCCTTAAAACACTAGTGCTTAGGAAATCTATTGGAGGCAGAAGCAGTCAAGGATAGATTAGGGTTAGGGTTAGGGTTAGGGTACGGCTTAGGGTACGGGTTCGGGGAGGGGTTCGGGTAGGGCGTAGGGTATGGGTTAGGGTTAGGGTTAGGGTTAGTGTTAGGGTTAGGGCTCGGTTTAGGGTACGGGTTAGGATTAGGGTACGCGTTAGGGTTAGGGTAGGTGTTAGGGTTAGGGTACGCGTTAGGGTGAGGGTAGTTATTAAACCTATCACACTCTCTAGATACCCCTTAGCACGTAAAGGAATATTATTTGGGGGTCCATCCATGGAGAAGAGTTTAGACACGAGGAGAAGATAAGGAACACACCCATTATCAAGAAATCACATTAGGATTCTCTTTTTAACCTGTTCCTTAAAACACTAGTGCTTAGGAAATCTATTGGAGGCAGAAGCAGTCAAGGATAGATTAGGGTTAGGGTTAGGGTTAGGGTACGGCTTAGGGTACGGGTTCGGGGAGGGGTTCGGGTAGGGCGTAGGGTATGGGTTAGGGTTAGGGTTAGGGTTAGTGTTAGGGTTAGGGCTCGGTTTAGGGTACGGGTTAGGATTAGGGTACGCGTTAGGGTTAGGGTAGGTGTTAGGGTTAGGCTACGCGTTAGGGTGAGTGTAGTTATTAAACATATCCCACTCTCTAGATACCCCCTAGCACGTAAAGGAATATTATTTGGGGGTCCAGCCATGGAGAAGAGTTTAGACACTAGGAGAAGATAAGGAACACACCCATTATCAAGAAATCACATTAGGATTCTCTATTTAACCTGTTCCTTAAAACACTAGTACTTAGGAAATCTCTTGGAGGCAGAAGCAGTCAAGGGTAGCTTAGTGTTAGGGTTAAGGTTAGGGTGAGGGTTAGGGTACGGCTTAGGGTACTGGTTCGGGGAGGAGTTCGGGTAGGGCGTAGGGTATGGGTTAGGGTTAGGGTTAGGGTTAGTGTTAGGGTTAGGGCTCGGTTTAGGGTACGGGTTAGGATTAGGGTACGCGTTAGTGTTAGGGTAGGGGTTAGGGTTAGGGTACGCGATAGGGTGAAGTTAGTTATTAAACCTATCCCACTCTCTAGATACCCCTTAGCACGTAAAGCAATATTATTTGGGGGTCCAGCCATGGAGAAGAGTTTAGACACTAGGAGAAGATAAGGAGCACACCCATTATCAAGAAATCACATTAGGATTTTCTTTTTAACCTGTACCTTAAAACACTAGTGCTTAGGAAATCTATTGGTGTCAGAAGCAGTCAAGGGTAGCTTAGGGTTAGGGTTAGGGTTAGGGTGAGGGTTAGGGTACGGCTTAGGGTACGGGTTCGGGGAGGGGTTCGGGTAGGGCGTAGGGTATGGGTTAGAGTTAGGGTTAGGTTTAGTGTTAGGGTTAGGGCTCGGTTTAGGGTACGGGTTAGGATTAGGGTACGCGTTAGTCTTAGGGGAGGGGTTAGGGTTAGGGTACGCGATAGGGTGAGGTTAGTTATTAAACCTATCTCACTCTCTAGATACCCCTTAGCACGTAAAGGAATATTATTTGGGGGTCCAGCCATGGAGAAGAGTTTAGACACTAGGAGAAGATAAGGAACACACCCATTATCAAGAAATCACATTAGGATTCTCTTTTTAACCTGTTCCTTCAAACACTAGTGCTTAGGAAATCTATTGGAGGCAGAAGCAGTCAAGGGTAGCTTAGGGTTAGGGTTAGGGTTAGGGTGAGTGTTAGGGTACGGCTTAGGGTACGGGTTCGGGGAGGGGTTCGGGTAGGGCGTAGGGTATGGTTTAGGGTTAGGGTTAGGGCTCGGTTTAGGGTACGGGTTAGGATTAGGGTACGCGTTAGTGTTAGGGTAGGGGTTAGGGTTAGGGTACGCGATAGGGTGAGGTTAGTTATTAAACCTATCCCACTCTCTAGATACCCCTTAGCACGTAAAGGAATATTATTTGGGGGTCCAGCCATGGAGAAGAATTTAGACACGAGGAGAAGATAAGGAACACACCCATTATCAAGAAATCACATTAGGATCCTCTTTTTAACCTGTTCCTTAAAACACTAGTGCTTAGGAAATCTATTGGAGGCAGAAGCCGTCAAGGGTAGCTTAGGTTTAGGGTTAGGGTTAGGGTGAGGGTTAGGGTATGGCTTAGGGTACGGGTTCAGGGAGGGGTTCGGGTAGGGCGTAGGGTATGGGTTAGGGTTAGGGTTAGGGTTAGGGTTCAGGCTCGGTTTAGGGTACGGGTTAGGATTAGGGTACGCGTTAGTGTTAGGGTAGGGGTTAGGGTTAGGTTACGCTTTAGGGTGAGGTTAGTTATTTAAACCTATCCCACTCTCTAGATACCCCTTAGCACGTAAAGGAATATTATTTGGGGGTCCAGCCATGGAGAAGAGTTTAGACACTAGGAGAAGATAAGGAACACACCCATTATCAAGAAATCACATTAGGATTCTCTTTTTAACCTGTTCCTTAAAACACTAGTGCTTAGGAAATCTATTGGAGGCAGAAGCAGTCAAGGGTAGCTTAGGGTTAGGGTTAGGTTAGGGTGAGTGTTAGGGTACGGCTTAGGGTACGGGTTCGGGGAGGGGTTCGGGTAGGGCGTAGGGTATGGTTTAGGGTTAGGGTTAGGGTTAGTGTTAGGGTTAGGGCTCGGTTTAGGGTACGGGTTAGGATTAGGTTACGCGTTAGTGTTAGGGTAGGGGTTAGGGTTAGGGTACGCGATAGGGTGAGGTTAGTTATTAAACCTATCCCACTCTCTAGATACCCCTTAGCACGTAAAGGAATATTATTTGGGGGTCCAGCCATGGAGAAGAATTTAGACACGAGGAGAAGATAAGGAACACACCCATTATCAAGAAATCACATTAGGATCCTCTTTTTAACCTGTTCCTTAAAACACTAGAGCTTAGGAAATCTATTGGAGGCAGAAGCCGTCAAGGGTAGCTTAGGTTTAGGGTTAGGTGGTAGGGTGAGGGTTAGGGTATGGCTTAGGGTACGGGTTCAGGAGGGGTTCGGGTAGGGCGTAGGGTATGGGTTAGGGTTAGGGTTAGGGTTAGGGTTCAGGCTCGGTTTAGGGTACGGGTTAGGATTAGGGTACGCGTTAGTGTTAGGGTAGGGGTTAGGGTTAGGTTACGCTTTAGGGTGAGGTTAGTTATTAAACCTATCCCACTCTCTAGATACCCCTTAGCACGTAAAGGAATATTATTTGGGGGTCCAGCCATGGAGAAGAGTTTAGACACTAGAGAAGATAAGGAGCACACGCATTATCAAGAAATCACATTAGGATTCTCTTTTTAACCTGTTCCTTAAAACACTAGTGCTTAGGAAATCTATTGGAGGCAGAAGCAGTCAAGGGTAGCTTAGTGTTAGGGTTAGGGTGAGGGTGAGGGTTAGGGTACGGCTTAGGGTACGGGTTTGGGGAGGGGTTCGGGTAGGGCGTAGGGTATGGTTTAGGGTTAGAGTTAGGGTTAGTGTTAGGGTTCGGGCTCGATTTAGGGTATGGGTTAGGATTAGGGTACGCGTTAGGGTGAGGGTAGGGGTTAGGGTTAGGGTACGCGAAAGGGTGAGGTTAGTTATTAAACCTATCACACTCTCTAGATACCCCTTAGCACGTAAAGGAATATTATTTGTGGGTCCAGCCATGGAGAAGAGTTTAGACACTAGGAGAAGATAAGGAACACACCCATTATCACGAAATCACATTAGGATTCTCTTTTAACCTGTTCCTTAAAACACTAGTGCTTAGGAAATCTATTGGTGGCAGAAGCACTCAAGGGTAGCTTAGGGTTAGGGTTAGGGTTAGGGTGAGGGTTAGGGTACGGCTTAGGGTACGGGTTCGGGGAGGGGTTCGGGTAGGGCGTAGGGTATGGGTTAGGGTTAGGGTTAGGGTTAGTGTTAGGGTTAGGGCTCGGTTTAGGGTACGGGTTAGGATTAGGGTACGCGTTAGGGTTAGGGTAGGTGTTAGGGTTAGGGTACGCGTTAGGGTGAGGGTAGTTATTAAACCTATCACACTCTCTAGATACCCCTTAGCACGTAAAGGAATATTATTTGGGGGTCCATCCATGGAGAAGAGTTTAGACACGAGGAGAAGATAAGGAACACACCCATTATCAAGAAATCACATTAGGATTCTCTTTTTAACCTGCTCCTTAAAACACTAGTGCTTAGGAAATCTATTGAGGCAGAAGCAGTCAAGGATAGATTAGGGTTAGGGTTAGGGTTAGGGTACGGCTTAGGGTACGGGTTCGGGGAGGGGTTCGGGTAGGGCGTAGGGTATGGGTTAGGGTTAGGGTTAGGGTTAGTGTTAGGGTTAGGGCTCGGTTTAGGGTACGGGGTTAGGATTAGGGTACGCGTTAGGGTTAGGGTAGGTGTTAGGGTTAGGGTACGCGTTAGGGTGAGTGTAGTTATTAAACCTATCCCACTCTCTAGATACCCCCTAGCACGTAAAGAATATTATTTGGGGGTCCAGCCATGGAGAAGAGTTTAGACACTAGGAGAAGATAAGGAACACACCCATTATCAAGAAATCACATTAGGATTCTCTATTTAACCTGTTCTTAAAGCACTAGTACTTAGGAAATCTCTTGGAGGCAGAAGCAGTCAAGGGTAGCTTAGTGTTAGGGTTAGGGTTAGGGTGAGGGTTAGGGTACGGCTTAGGGTACTGGTTCGGGGAGGAGTTCGGGTAGGGCGTAGGGTATGGGTTAGGGTTAGGGTTAGGGTTAGTGTTAGGGTTAGGGCTCGGTTTAGGGTACGGGTTAGGATTAGGGTACGCGTTAGTGTTAGGGTAGGGGTTAGGGTTAGGGTACCGCGATAGGGTGAAGTTAGTTATTAAACCTATCCCACTCTCTAGATACCCCTTAGCACGTAAAG